>NW_026693121.1:0-139212 GCF_021218885.2 Marmota monax
AACTTTCTTAATGGGAAATAAAGGACTTGTTTCCATTGAAGTGGTCAAAACTGTTGGCAAGAATGGATTTTCATTCTTTGTATTTATTTTTGAATTTTGTAACCCTTGGATCAAAGGGCAGTGGTTGTTTTGTCCAGGGTCTTTGTGTTCTTCACCTACTTATCAGTCATCATGGCTAGGGATCAAAGCTGGTTGTAGTAGCTCTTAGCTTGCCATCTCTCAATACAGAAAGCAATAGACTGGGAAGTGCTAACAAACTGTACTCCTGTAGCAGGGATGGTACAGAGCTCTAAACGGGAAACTCTTAATAGTTGAGATTTGGTCTTGGCTGACCTTAGGAACTCTCTTGTAGAGATTTGAGATTTGATCCACACCCTGTTTGTGGGGAGATGCTGATCTATGCCACATGTCTGACTCTCAGAGACCTCCTATAGATTCGACTTTTAGTCTGTGGAGTCTAATATTCACAGGTTTTGTATTCATTGCTATGCATATGAAAATACTCAAGATTAGACCTAGAGTGCAGACACTCTTGTCGAGGTATTATTGCCATCTTCCCAGTAGCTCTTCAGGGACACCAGCAACCAAAGAAGCTCTCTCTCTCATTGGTATACAGGGCCTCGATACCCTAGGCACAATTCTGTTTGTTCCTATTTCAGTCACACTGGTCTAGGGACCCTCTGAGGCCCATGTAGCTGCAGAAGAATCAGGCTGGCAACTCTGTTTATGAGTTGCAGATCTCCTGCGTCTTCTCACTGCCATACAGTACATATAGATGGCTCCAGAACTGGAAATCCTGGTTCCTGCTGAATTATCCATCCATGGGTCCAGAGATGGATCATGATTGCTTTTCACTCAACAGTTTCCCCCACCATCTTTGGGTCTATTATTCTCAGCCTCTCTGTCTATTCCACAGGTTCTTCAAGGTCAATTTTAAAAAAACTATTACCACATTGCCCTGTCTCTGCCTCTGCTCCCCCTCTTCTCAGCAGCTGTAGCTGCTGCTGCCAGCAAAGCTGGCACATTTCTAATGATTTCTTTTACTTTCCAGTATTGAATTTCAGTGAGTTCCCTTAGTTGCCCACCTCACTGAGGAGAGTCTTCCTGCTTTTTAAATCTGGAGCTAAAGAACTGCTGGGAAGTACACCCTTCCTCTAATCCACCATCTTCTCTTTCATGGGACTTTTTATTAAAAGTAATGACAAAAGGAAGGAATTACTGACACCCAACAGGTACAGCCCCATGGAGTTGAACAAAAGTTTAACTCCTCCTTCTTCTTCTGGTCTATCATTATCATTTCTATGAAGTAAGCTTGATTTTATTTTCTGCCTTGGTTATCATGTCTTTTATGTAGATACCATTTTCATAAGAGGTGGAAATACTGTAAAATAGGAAAGATCACCTTGGCTGACTCTACAGGCTTGTTAATATAGCTTTACTTGCATCTTCAGGTTCATACTGTTTGCACATATTGGATTCCCTTTAACAGGTTGTGTTCCATAATTTCATACCTTCAATTTCTTCTTTATTTCTGACCATGAAGGGGTATTTTAAATCTAGTAAGGAAAATTTAAAATTATTTCTTAATAATGTGACTCTATTCAATGTGTACTAATTTCAGGGGACACTGACATAATTGTTCCCTTTGGAATGAGTAATCTCTATCTTCTATAATTGAGCTATGCAGAAGCTCATTCAAGCAGATCTGCTCTTATATCCATACAAGGAAAAGTCTGTATTTTAAGGCATTAGATTTGTGTTGTGTACAAAAGAGGAAAAAAAAAACCCTTAGATACTGTTCAAAAAATAGCCAGTACGTTTCAAATTAGATGATTGGCCCATGATTTTAGATAAGTATTGTATGTGAATAAAAATGGCTTGAGATAATGGAAAAATACATTAGTGAGGAGTTATTCCAAAAATTAAGTCTAGCTGTATATTCTCATTAGAGTGGTTTAAAAACAATTGTGAAATTATGACTTTTTTTGACTGAGAAGAAATGGGTGAAATTAAATAGTTTTTACATTTAAACAGGTACTTCTGAAGATCTTGGCAGTTGCTTCCCAAAGACTAAGATACTGGAGTAGATCTTGGATTAAAGTATCAGAGTGCAAATAGGAAAGAGAGTACATGGGGAGCTGTGAAATATTCTTCACAAAGATAAGTGCAAAGACAGGAGATAGTTCTGAGGAGTTGCTTCCTTTATCACAAGGAGTTTATGGAGTAAACATCAATGTTTGCTGATATCTCTAGTTTGCACATCCAAGATTGTCCAAGAATTATGTTAATTTGTTTTATTTCTGCCTTCCAAATAACTTGAGAAATTTTCCACTATTGGAAACTACTAACCCAAAACTACTTAAGGGACAATGTTTAGGTGTGTATGGAAATGGTAGTCTTGGTGCTCACCTGAACAAAGAAAACCCATCACACACACACACACACACACACAATGGCTTTCTTTGTGATTCATGACAATAGAGCTCCTCTAGGTGCCCTCAGGTTATGAAATATTTAATACAAATGTAAAAACTGTTTAATTTTATCCAAAAGACCTGGAAATCAGACAAACTAGAAAATTACAATGAAAGTCATACTGGGGCAGTTTGTATACAAATAAATGAAGCAGAAAACAGGAGAAGTCAACCATGAAATCCTTTTAATCCTAGAGAGAAGGTGAAAACGTACTTTATTGGAAATTGTGCTCAGGAACCAGATAAATTTTTTCCCTAGTCTTTATGGCAAATTTCTCATCTTGCTTTATCTGGTAAATGTGAATTTCTGGTGCTTGAAACAAAAAGTACATTAACTAAGGAAATCTCCTAGCTAAAAAATATTAATTTTCTACCATGCAATTAATTGTACTCTTCGCTTTATAAAGTGAACTTATAAATGCTACAGCATAGTAAATTAACAGACTGCAGAGGTAGAATGTAGACTGAAAATTTGGCTCTGCCATTTATTTGCTAGATTAGTTGCATGTAGTGAAAGATCTACCTTATCTATTCATGCCTCAGCTAGCTTCTCATTTATAAATTCAGGTTACTATTATTGGAAAGGTATCCAGAAGATCGAATATATCATTATTTGCTTAGCTCTTAGAAGAGTTCCTAGTACATGGTAAGTACATTTGTTAAATTAATAATAATGGATAAAGAGATAGACCATATGGCATTAAAATCTATATTGTTAAATTCTGTCTCTGGACCTAACAGAGGCCAGGATCCTTATTTTGAATATTTCAGAAAAGTTGACCAAGAAACTAATAAATAGTTAAAGACTTCATTGCCTATAATTCTATATTGATTCTATAATTCTATTTTGAAATCTATTTGAAATCTAATGCACATGACACTTAGAAACAGGTTATTGAAAGAGATTCTAGCCAATAATTTTGCTCCCTTTCTTTAATATATGTGTACTACCCAGTTCCACATGTGATAAGGACAAGAATTTATCTCAACACTGGAATTCTGGGTACTTAAGAAATATCAGGACAAAAAAAATAGCTCTTGTTGATTGATGAGTGTCATAATCTGTATTTATTTTATAATGTTCTTTCTTTTAATAGCCTCATTTCTAATGAGATAACAGTGACATCTTTGAATCTGAAAGAATATGCTGATAAAAGAAAAAAATAATACTGTACAATGAGTGATAAAATTAATGAAAAATTAATCAGCACAAGTATTTGCATGTATTGACAACACATGTAGAAACTCAATAAATGGTTCTATTATCAGGCCTTCATTTTTTCCTAGACTGCCAAATTTTTATAAAAGTTGATTTTTTATAAATGTTTTATTTGGGATATTTGGTTGTTTTCAGAGAAAAATCTGTGTGCTTATATCATATATTATTGAAAATCACCTGATCTATTTTCTCTCTTCTTCTCCTTCTTTTTTTTCTCCCTCCCAGCTCCTACATCTCTTCCTTTTTCTTTTTCCATCTTGGTCTAAACGATTGTCAAAGAGATGCACTTAACTTTTCCAAGTAAGTAAACCTACTAACATGTTTAATAAAGTCAGTAGTTTTGCTTTACACATGCTACTTTGTTAGCTGAATTGCTTACAAATTCATGATGAATATATTATTTTTATGATTGTTTTGTAATATCATTATTTACTCTATTTTTCATTTTCACTTTAGATGTCACCTTATGATATCAAGATTGTTGTCATGGCTTTCTTTTTTTATTTGCCAATTATAAAAATTCACATTTTTAATTTTTATTTTTGTCTACATTTTTATGTGATGTTTATGTGACACTTGCACATAAAAAAATTTGCAAAACTAAATTTTTCCACTTTAAAAATCTAATGTGAAAATATCTAAGTTTTACTAAGTTGTTTCATATTCAAGATAACTGACAGAACAAGGGTAGGCACTGTAACATCGACCCTGCCAGGACAATGCCAGATATCAGAAAGATGATCAGGAAATCTCAGTGGGCTTAGCCATTGCTCACAAAATTCTGTCATTCTTCCTAATCCATTCATTTTCCTTACTAAACTGAAATCCAGCTTTGGTTTGATGTAGTTTCTTCTCTTAATTGGAGCTAGTCTGTGTTTTGAATCTTTCTTATATATGGAGTGTAATTTTTTACATTTCTCATTTAAAATTCAACAAACACATTCGAGATATCTATTATGGACCTATGTTGTATATAATAAGCTAGAAACCAAAACAAATCAAAACAGAAAGTTTTGCCCTTCTAAGAGCTTCAAGTAGGGGAAATAAACTAAAGTAAGCAAATCACTATGATTTGGTATTCATTTTACAGGCAATCTCTGTGCTATTTCAAATTTTGACTAGGGGTAGGGATACAATGGGTTAGGAAGCTTCAGAAGGAAGCTATTTCCCTTACTAATTTGTAAATAATTAGTTGAACTCCTATAGACAGATAAAAGGGAAGCATTGCAGGGTAAACATTGTGTATGGAAAGAAGATAAAAGAGATCAGGGAAAGATGCACACAGCAGTTAGAGACTTGAAAAGAGGTTTGATTAAGGATGTCTTGAAGCCACATCTGGGAGAGCAGGCTGCTCAGGCGTATTCCATGATGGATAGAACAGCAGTTCTCAGGCTGTGCCCAACCCTAAGTTACTCCATTTTTAAAGCAGTAGTTCACCATTCCTTACTCCAGTTTGGGTACAAGTGCCAAGGCAGAAAGAGGTTAGAAGGTTAGAAGTCTAAAATGTGTCTCAACAACTTGTTTGTATAACTAAAGGACAAGTATCTGCCTGGCACAACCATAAGGCACAAACCAATAAATTAATTGAGCTAATAAAAATGACCAACTGTGAACTTAAATCAGAGGCACCCAGATTCACAAGCATATCAAATCCTACTCAAAATTCCAACCCATGAGCTTATCAGAATGCAATGCACTTACCTGAAACCCATAAAGGCTGATTGCATTGGTCCACCATCTCATCAGTCCACCATGAGACCACCTGGTGAACACACGGCAAGGTCACCAGGTGATAAGCCTCCAACTTGTGTCTCCAGGCTCCAACTCAGATTGATTGTGCTTGACCTGATTCTCTTCAAAACTGCCTGCCTTCCAGATCCTGGCCTAGAGTAAGTTCCTTGTTCTGATAGCTGTGAGCCCTGAACAAGTCCACACTCTAACCACCTGAAGTGACCCTTTTGCATTTGTACCTGCTCTCTGCCTTTGTTTTCAGATGCAGTCTCCTGAACCACTGAGGCTTCTGAACCAAGTGACCCAAAGGTACTGATGAAAGTGATGTAGCTTGCGCAGTTATCATTCAACAACTTCTGACATCAGGTGAAAACACTAACACATTTGTCTATGTTAATAGCATAGCTTCTTCATGACAGTATCACTAAGGATGGAATTTATCCCACAGGTTTCTTATAGAAGCTTTTGTAAAACCTGGGGTGGAGCATATCTTTACAACTCAGGCATCAGTTAGGCTGTTGGTAGTTTGAAACTGGCAACAGGTAGAGTAATTATACCACAAGAATCGGCACACTAGAAATCAAGGCTTTTTATCTGAGGGACCAAAATGTCAAGCATCTAAAGGTATACTAGTTATTTAATCTTTTGTAGAACAAGGAGTCACTAGAATATTTTAAATCATGGTGGGACATCTAGGTTTGCATTTCTATTAAATAGTTTTCTATTGCTTCTGTAACAAATTAGCACAAATTTAATGGTTTAAACACTAGAGATTTATTATTGTACTGTCTTGGAGGTTAGAAGTCTAAAATGTGTCTCAACTAGCTAGTGGGCATCTACAGCTGAATTCATTCTGGAAGCTTTAAGGGAGAATCCAATTCCTTGACTTTCCCAGTTTATATAATTTTGATACATTCTTAAACTCACTTCTCCTTTATTAATCAAAACCAGCAATGTCTGAAGGTCTTTCTTCTGTCACTTAGCTTTATTTGTCTTCTTATAAAGACCTATAAGGACCTTGTGATTTTATGGAACCCACCTTGATAACCTAGAGTAACCTCCCTCATGAACATCAACTGAACACCAACCTCAACTGCACCTGTGAACTTACTTCCCCTTTTCCATCTGTTAAAATATTCACAGTCTCCACAGATTAGGATGCAGATGTGGGGTGGGGGGTAGAGCCATTATTCTGCCCACTGCAGCATTTAATGAAGTTTGTTCTGAGTGTGGTATGGAAGATAAACTGGGAGGTGTCATACTCTAGGTTAGAAGGGTATGGCCAAACAAAAATGAAAGTATAAATTAAGTTAGTGGAAGTTGGAATAAAATGATAAGTTATGACTTCATTGTTGAACACAATGGTGTAGGGAAAATAAAAGAGCTCAAAGACTTCATATAGTAGAAAAATTACACCAACAATGAATGATATCTCCATTCCCAAGGAGAGCAAATGTAGAAGTTCACAAATAGAGGTTGTATTTTGGTAAAATTGCTTATTTTGTGTTAGTCAGACTTCAGATCAAAACTGCAGTGCAACAGAGACTTCAAGCAATTTATCAAATCCTAGCAAGTAAAAAGCAGTTACCTTGATTCATCATTTTTTATGTCTTTCATTTTGGTCTATAACATTTATCCATGACTTTAAAATAACTAAGAGTTCACTGGCGACAAATATCATTTAATTCTTTATGCATTTTATTACTCTAAACCAAACTCTTATGAAGAATTTGAATAATGGTAACTGGCTATTGAAACTGGAATTTTAACCTATATGCCTGGCAACTACAACAGAATAACACAAATAGATTATAAAGGATGGAAATGAAATACCTGACAAAAACATAAGGAGACACATTACATTTGCTACAATCATATATATTAGGCATACATTAAATATATTCTGAAAATAGAGAAAGTAATTTAGCTCATGCTAAGGAAAAAAGAAATCAAGCAATACATTGGGCTGACTCTTACCAATTATAGGAAGGAAGCACAATTTGGTAATGAGTTTTTATTAGTGAAAAAAATGTTTGTTTTATAATCAAGAAAATTGTCAACTAAAAAGTTCCTGAATATGTGAAATGGCTGAAAATGTCTATAGTGATGGCACAAAGTAGACAATCACCTGGGCACAGTGGCACATGTCTTTAATCCCAGTGGCTAAGGAGGCTGAGCAGGTTGATTACAAGTTCAAGGACAGCCTCAGGTACTTATTAAGGTCCTAAAACAAATCAGCAAGACGTGTCTCTAAATAAAATATAAAAGGTGCTGAGGATGTGGCTTAATGGCTATGTGTTCTGGGGTTCAAGCCCTGCTACCAAAAACAACAACAACAAAAATTAGCATTCAAAAAATATTTTTTAACAAATCAATGAATTATAACATAAAGCAAAATAAATGTTTCTCAAAAAATTAAAGCTCTAGTAATATTTGCTAATATCCTATAATACTACATATTAAAATTTGTAGACACTAAAATTATTTCAGGACACATTTATATAAGTTGTTGTTGTTGTTATTAGTATTATTATTTACCAGGAATTGAACCCAATGGTGCTTAATCCCTTGTATTTTATTTTATTTATTTTGTTTCAATTTTGATACGGGACTCACTAAGGTGCTTAGGGCCTCACTAACTTGATGAAACTGGCTTTGAACTGCCATCTATAAGCCATTTTTATATCTAAAATTGTCATACCATCTCTAAAATGTTGATCCTTTACATCCACCCATATGTCATGTTATTTTTAGAAAATCCCAATATGATAAGTCATTCTTCTGCATGAAACTTTCCAGGGGCTTTTCATTCCAATGAGAAGATATGTCCCTAACTGTGAATTCCAGGGCTCATGGTGATTGGGACCTGCTGAGATCCCTGACCTCAGAGGCTTGCTTTCCCTGCCAGCTGTCTTCCCCTGTGTTGGCAATCTTCATTCCTAGGGAAGCTCACTCCTTTGGCCATCTTCTGAGTCTTTGCACTTGCTATTTCTCCTACCTGGAATATGCTACCCCCAATTTTTTCCCAGTCATCTTAGAAAAAGGCCTTCTTTTGTCTCCTAAATTAGTCCTCCTACTCACCATTGTATCCAGGAATCCCTTGTTCCATATTTTCACAGAGTTTAAGTATCACTCATCTGTATCCTATTATTTTTGCTTTTATTTCTTTGTTTTATTGTTCTCTCCCCTGTTTAAAAATCAAAGCACAGGACAGCAGGGTTCCCATTGCTCTGTCTCCAGTGATCTTCACAGGGGTGAGCCCTCAGTAAATATTTGTTGTATGACTGTTGTAGAGATTTCTTTTTATTTTAAGTGCAATGTATGCAGTGTAGGTATAAGATTTTTTTTATGTCTGATAAATTGAGAGCTGACAGCATCATTTATGGACACCTCCTCTAATATATTATGCAAATGAGACTCGTATTTGCTACTCATGAAGGCAAAATATTTCAATAATGTCTAAAACTTCAGCAAATTTTGTTGACTTTGCTTCAAAATCTGACAGTCCTTGTGTTTCACCTCTAGTAACTTAATCCAAGTCATCATCCTCTTGTGTAGATTTCCATTAAAAATAAAGTCATTCAGTTTTAGCTGTAAGTTTGAGAGGATTACAGGATGCTTTTGTTGACATGTAGACAGAGATTTACAAATCGGCAGTATGCAGCATAAGAATGGTGTAAACACCATGAGTCTGGGTATATCACTTAGAAAATTAGTTTAGATTGAGTTTATGCTACATCAAAAGATTGGAAGTCTACTGAATGGAAGGCTACTACTATAATCAGCTTGAAGAAAATAAGGGTGAGAATCAGAATCACTGAGATCTGACAATTATCAACAAGCTGTGCTCATCCAGATTCCAGAATTGCCAAGTACCAAGCTAAAGAGACTGATGGACTGTGTGTCTGGCATTGATTGGGAAACCAACTGAGACCAAGGCTGAGGACTGAGCATTGGGTGTAGAAAATTGGACTACAATTATTTCAAGTTAGTCTCAAATTTGATCAATATCAAAGCCTCTAGGGAATATAGAGGAGGAACATCCTACAGGTTGTATAGAAAACACTGACATGCACATTCCCTAAAGGGGCTTGAAGAGAGGGGCATGAGACGCTGTTGAGGGAACATGTTAGCATCTTCCTGTAACAATTAATTAGATAAATCAACGAAGGTAGCAGACAGAGAGGAGATAAATTCAAGACCACATGTTCGAGTGAGTAGAAAGAGACGGGGTGTGATCCACAGACTGAATGAGTCTGAAGAGCACAGGGCACTTTCTAAAGGAGAGAGAAACAATCAAGTGCAAGCTTGGGTAGGGTTATGGATGTGGCAATGGGAAGGAAGTCTTCCTCTGCTTTCTCTATTTCCATAGTGAAGTGAAAAAATTGCCATCAGCTTTACAGTAAGGTGTTAGGTGGGAGGAGTTTCCAACTCCGGCCATGTGATTTTACAGAAACAGCACAATCAGGGAACATTCCTTCTCCTTTTTGGTGAGTCTTGTAAGTGGCCTTTAGTCTGTAACTCATCAGACAGTGTTAGTCAATACTTATTAAGTGGACCATATATATTGTACCCATATTCCAAAGTAAGTTTTTTTTTTTTTGGCTTGTTTGTTTATTTAAACATTCAATAAAGCAGTTGCTATCAGATTGAGGTCTCGTTTTCTTCTTTAATGTAACAATTAGCTAACTGCTTCTGTTCTACTTTCAATGAAAAAAAAATATTCTTCTGGTGATCTTAATCTTTCTTTAACTCTGAAACTATAGATGCTTGGTCATGGAGCCATTCATATGTGTCTTGAAAAAATGTAAAATTTTAGATAAGTAAATATATTAAGAACTGTGTTTCTGGAATAAAAACCTGTCTTAAGATTAAACTCATCAGGCATATTACTAATCAAAACTATAATGTAAGTGACCAACAACCAGGAAACAATCATTCAGTCTTATCAAGAAAACTTCAAAGTTAACTACATTAATTTCGACATTGATCCAGATATTTTCCCTTTCTCCTCTATGTGACAAAATGCCCAGGACTAGATCCCATGTCTGCTGATACTTTTCTCTGACTCAGTCACAATGTGTCCAAGCTAATCATTTTCTGGCTAAATATCTAATCAATTTGTGTTACCAGTATTCAATTAATGGTATCATGTTTGCAGCTAAGCATCTATCAAAAGTAAGATGAGATTCCAGCTGTCACTCTTCTTGCTGGACCTGGTGGAAGGAATGTGATTGAGCAAACTTTACAGGTTGTCCATTTGGACTGGATTGGCCTTTGGGAACAAGAGTGAAAGGGACAAATGCCAGAAAAGGGGGTTTGGGAAAGACAGCCACTAACACAACTCATGGTAGCACAGTCTCATGCAGGCCCAGAGGACCTGGGGTTTCACTCACAGAGTGTAGATCAGCTGTTAATACCATTCCTCCCTGTGCACTGCCTGCAAGTTCATCTGCGTTCTGATGCTCACTCATGTGAACTTGTCTGAGCAGATTTTTCACTTCACCTCGATTTCTTCTTTCATAACTCTCTAACTCCCAGCTGTCTCTGACACAGGGGTAGTTTCTTATATGATGTATGATATTCTTTTATGGTAGCAGTATCTCCAAAGTATCAGGTTCCCTTTTTCATATGCAATAATCTAAAATCTAGTGACTCCAGGAAACAGATCTACTTTCCATGCACAAGTTACCAAGACAAAGTGAGCATAAACCAGCTTCAAAAAGCATGTGAATATATGTCCTATGGTCTGAACAGTATGGGTTCAGTCACCAATCTTGTGATTATGAGTCATGCACATTCAGGAAACAAATAAATATACACGCTCTACATCTGAAACCTGGATTTCTAATTACATTTTTTTGTTGTTGAAAATAGAGTGAATAATCTAGTTTTCAGAACTTTTTCACAAAAACATGCTTTAGAATAGGTTTGTGAAATCTGTTGGCAATGTAAAACTGAGAAAGATCTTTTAAATTTCTAGTTGTCAATCATCAATTTTAGGTTTGACAAAAAGTTGTCTATTAAAAAAAATTCTGGTTAAACACGTCTACACATACATATAAACCCAAACTTTTTAGAGTCTATTAACCATTTCTGAAAGGGGATAAATTAAAACTATCCTGTGGTGGCATCATCCACAATGATGAATGGGAGCTGCTGGTGCCAATACAATCCTGAACAAGTAGGGGATGGTAATCAATTCTCAAAAAAAGTAAGGTTTTATTAGTTTGGGTGGTTATGGAAAGATGCATTTTTTATGTTTTGAGTTCAGTCCTGGAAGTGATTGATTAATCAGTCTAGAAAATAATGTGACTGAGGGTAGATACATATTTGAACTCTGGATGTAATTTATTTCATATTATTTTCAAATGACCAGTTTCATCTAATATTCTTTTTTCCTTTACAGGATGAATTCTACAATTTGTGTTGATTTCAAATTGCTCAAAGAATGTATTTTGAAGGTTTGTAACAAAAATTCCATGTTTTATGTATTTTAAATGCTACATCTAGCTGAGCATGTTTATCAAATAAGTAAACAGACACAATGTTACTTACCATTACTTTCTGTTTGTTTGTTAATAATCCAACTATAAAGAAATCATTATACATCAAATCATGTATCTATCAAGCAACTGTGGATAAAAAAAATGCAAATGCATTTTTTCAAACTAATGGAATTTCTAATGCATCATTCAATTTTATGTTACTTTTATTCTGAGCATTTTTAAGTTAGAAGTGAAAAATATATCTTTTAAAGCATACTTTTAAAGATTAGATTTAAATGAAAATTACTTTTTGAAAGGAAATTAGTGTTACTAATTAATTATACTGCCTAATTAACAATTTTGTATCTAATTTACTATATATAAAGAAATAACAGACAATGTGCAGTGGTGCACACTTGTAAACCCTCAGGAAGCTGAGGCAGGAGGATTGAAAGTTTGAGGCCAGTCTGGGCAACTTAATGAGACTGTGTCTCAAAATAAAATAAAAAGAGATGGAGGTGCAGCTTTGTGGTAGAGTGCTTGCCTAGGGTTCAATTTCATCTCTCAAAAACAAACAAACAAATCTGTAACAACTGCAGGTTTTGGATTCTGACACCTACATATGGAAGATACCTTGATGTTCATCTCTTTCAGTACCCATATAAGGGTTGAATCACATCAATATTATTTCTGTTAAGCAGTGAAATAGTGAAATATAATCAATGATTCACAATACAAAGACTTAACAAGAAACTATGAGTTCTCTGAAATAGTCTGTTCATTTTTTTTAATCATAGGAATAGAAATAAGATTTTTTAACTGAATCATTGATTCTGCTTCTACCCCAGGATCATTTATAATTCATATTTTTATACCAGACATTAATATTTTCAGACAGTTGTCATATGCAAAATTAAATTATATAACTTATTAATTTTGCATTTACAGATTTAAGTGTAATTAATGTATCCTGCCCCACATTTATTTGACCACATGATTGTCCTAATTCTAATTTCATGTTTCTATGCAATTTTTTTTTCTCTCTAACTTCAAAACTTTCTCTTTGTTATTTGTTTCTTTGCTTGTTTTTTTAAGCTTTTTGGATATAATGAGTCTAGATTTTCATTGTCATTTTGGTATTAATCCTACAGGGTATTGAGCTTTTTAGACTTGTAGTCTGGTGTCCAACATTATCTTGTGAAATTTTTTTTTCATTAATTTTTCAAATGTTTCTTCTTCCTGTTCTCCCTGTTCTGGATTCTAACTGCAGGAATGTTAGACTATCTCATGTTGTCTGACCGCACCTGGGTGTCCTATTCCTTTGTTGCTGCTTTCAATCTTTATTCATTTTGTGTCTAATACAGAGGGTTTGCATTCACCTATCTACAAGTATGCCTGTTCTTTCCTAGGTTGTTTTCAATTATCAGCCTGTAAAAGGCATTTTTTTTTTTGTTCTATGTGTTTTGTTGCTGGTATTAGCATTCCCAGTGGCTCCTTTCCTTTCTCTCTTCTGAATTTCTCATCTTCTTATGGATGATATTATCTTTTACAACACACCCCTTTACATTGGACCCAACACATATTGCTCATTGATATTTCCACATCTCACCTCATTAAAGTCTGGACATGCCTGAAAAATAGTGGAGACTGAGTCATGTAGAATTTGTGACTGAAAATGGACCCACTTCTCCTTCTGCTAGTGGGAGTTTGCAGTTTGTGCTCCTGAATCAATCAACTCCAGCTGGTACTGGTATTTGTCATCCATATGGTTAACTTCTGTGCATTACTCTGAGTTTCTCCAGCACTGCCTCTCCTTAGTGTGGAGGTGGGCTGTGGAGGGTTTTGCCCAATGCTGCTGCTCCTTGTTCAAACTCTTGGCCCTGCCTCAGGGGGCAGCTGCATGTACTTATGCCTCCCTGTGGTGGACTACCACCCTGGTCAGGACACCTGCTCTGCTTGCAAAGACAACCCTGAGCTAGCTGGGCTGTTCTCCTGGCCCAGACTTGGTCTTTGACACTCCTTTTCCTTGGTCTGAAGGATGTGGCTTTCTTGCTGATACTGCTTTTCTTCTCACAGAAGCCAAACTGCCTTCTTGGGTGCTTGACTTTCTTTCCAGAAGAAGAACTCCTTTAAGGATATTTGTACAAGAACCTCAGCCCAGAGTCATTTCCTGCCCATTTTCCTGTGACGCAGATTGTTTCTGTCTTTCCTTTCCTCCCCCTAGACACAAAGGACCTTCAAGTGTGATCACAGAGTGCTCCCCTTACCTAGGGCCTAATGCTTTATTGCTCTGTAGGGAATCATGATCCTGCTGGGCCAATTGGCTTTTCCTTCAGTGATGGCTGCAACTTCAGTTCTCTGGCCTGAGTCAGTCCCCTACCTCACCTCATCTCCAGACACCCAGTGGAGGATCTTAGACAAAAACCTGAAGATGGATCCTAAATCCCTTTTCCCCTGAGGCTCCCTGGGGTCCCAAATTCTTCCAATAGCTCATATTCAACTCTGAGATCATTTTAAAGTAGTTTAGCTAAATTCTCTCACCCAGTCACATGGCACTTGGTGTCTCTTTGGATTGTATGCTCCATCTCTGCTTGAGTAGTTGTGTTTCAAAGTGTCCATGTCACTTGGCTGCTCTGCAGCTTCAGCATCTAATGTGTCAAAGAAATGCAGGAGTCTGTGGTTTATTCAGCTTCTCCCGGTTAGGACAGGGGTGGCTCTCTTTCCAGCTGTCTATGTCCTAATAGAAGCAGAAGCCAGAGACATAATTCTGAGAGTGAATTTGCCTGGTTGTTAGGGGGCCCCAAGAGCACAGAGCCCAGGAGGTCACAGCCTTCTCCCCACTACTCAGGAACCTTTATTGGATTGTTTCCTCTCCCTCTCTTACTTGATCTACTCCTCTTCTTTCTAGGTTGCCTTCTAAAGTACCATCACTCAAATTCCTTTAGACATTTTTATGGAGCACAGTGTAAAATATCTACACAAAAGATTTACTCTATTTAAGTAAAGAACATCATCCTTTCTTCCTGAAAATTCTCCGTATTTATAATAGTTATAAGTACTTCTAATGCTTTTTTTTTTTTTTCTTGTACAAGGTATTGAGCCCAGGAGTGGTCAACACTGAACCACATCCCCTGCCCTTTCTTTTATTTTGAAATAGGGTCTGGCTAAGTAGCTTAGGGCCACACTAAGTTGCTGAGGCTGACTTTGAACTTGGGATTCTCCTGCCTCATGCATTTTTAAAAGCCATATCAATGAGATAAACTTGGCTTGATATCAACAATAAGTTAGTAAGCGACCTTTCTAGCAATGTGGTAAGATTACTTGTTGCATATATTGCCCTTCCACCTTTCACTTATTTAATTGTCTTTTAGATAATAATTGTGTCATTTATTTTATTTTTCTTTGCTTAAAATAATTCATATGTAAAGAATTTATGAACAGATGATTCTGGAGTGAGTTGGGATTTCATTAAACTCTAATTCACACACTTTAACAATATCATTCTACCAAGTCAGTTTATGAATTGCTAGATCAAAAAAGGCTGGATGTACACCATTTTTTCCTGAAATTTATTTGTATTTTGAAAACAAGTGAGTAAATTTGATAACTCTATAGAATCTCTCATCTTCCATTTTTCAGATCTTTGAAATTTTATAAGACAAACTCCTAAATTTGTTGAAATCATTAAAAATTAACTTTTCTTGCTATTATGCACACCACATCAACATTTTAGAACATAAAAATATTTCTCTATCAGTGACAGGGTCTAGATTTGAGCTTTAGGGAAATAAAATAGCATTTTAAAATTCAGAAAGTCTTAAAAATGCTTTTCCAAGGAATGAGAAGAAAGCAAATCATGGATTTTTTTTTTTAATATAAAAAGAGATCTTTGTATTATTTTCCTTCTGTTATGCATTCTGTCTTGGAAAAATTAAATTACTTTTAACCATTGTTGATCTTCCCCATAAAGCTAATGATGAAATTTAAATTGGCACTGAACATTCTGTCAATGAGAGAAGAAAGTTGATATTATAATAGAAGGACAAAAACAAGTGGAAAAAACAATTCTGGATGTTCATCACCCACTATATAAAGTTTTTCCTTGTCGGCACAAGGATTTTATATTGTGATTTATTGTCTCATAAGAATGTAATATAAAATATGTTTAATATTATAAATGCAAATTTCTAATCTTAGAATAATGAAGATTTAATTTTAGATTTATTATCTATACAAAATTATTCTACAAGTTTTAGCAATTTTAATAATGAGGTTTACAGAAATTAGAAAACAAATTGCTAACAATGGTGATGATATTACACAAAGAAATAAGAAAAACATATGGAGAAATAAATTTAAGTTGTTACTTCAGAATTCATGTGCTACCTACACCAGTGAATGAATGGGTCGAGGGGAACTAAACTTCATATTAGGAAAGTTCCCTGTATCACATTTTAAAAATCATTTTCTTCACTAGAGAAAATTCATGTTCCCATAGTCTACTGACCTATAAGGTAGGTATATACCCTCTACTGCCCAGTGTGTTAGGATAGCAGGATAGGTTGCCTATAGACCAATGAAGATGCCCAGAATTGGCATATGAGATGTAGGGTTTACTGAGTGATCATTACAGGTGGAGTTCCAGAGGTGGCATGCTGGACAGGTGCTTCACCAGGAAATCCAGTTGTCATGGGCTGGACAGGTGCCCTCTGCTGCATGCAGTGCCTCTGGTAGAACATAAGAAAGTAGTTTCTAATGTCTCTCTCCACACTTTGTCCAGGGGCAGCTGCCTGGATGAGCACTTCTCTCCTCATAGTGCTCAGATGCAAGCTAGCCTCCACAGGGAGGGGTCCCATTGTTTAGGCTATCAAAGCAGAGTCAGCTTATTGTCAAAAGTTCAGTCCTTGTCCCCAATGCCAATCCAATAATGAGGACATGGTTTTGAGAAAAAGGAAAAAGAAGGTTTATTGCTTTGTTAGCAAAGGGGAAACACTGAGGACTCCTGTCCCAGAGGCTGTGATTCAGCAGGAACTAGGGGCTTTTAAAGAGGTGATTGAAAAGCGACATTCCACGTGTCTTCTGTTGGATTGTAGTTTACTGGTTAATTTGGGAGATAGTCATTTCTCAGCTCTTCTGGTACCATCCCCAAAGTCTAGACTACTTCATTCCTATGGTGCATGTGTGCTCAAGGACAGATAACTCTGCCTAGGATGGGAAAGAAAGGTAGTCCTTTTTCCCCTGAGATTAGGGAGAAGAGAGATTAGGGAGGAGCAGAGAAAGATGAAGAGAAAGAGACATATTTATTTTTTAAAAAAGTTGCAATGCTGCCACTTTGTGCTGTGTGCAGCAATGCATAAAGTGGAACACTGTTACAAACTTAGCTTGCTTTGTTTCACTGTATGATCAGCATCCCCCAGAGCAACTGTCCTGGCCTGCACTAATACCCATTGAAGATGAGGAAGAGTCAGAGTCCTAGATAATGTGCATCGGAACATTCTGTCACAGACCAACTCTTATTATGCCCTAACTGAGCTTTTGGGACTGAAAAGGGGCATTCATGGGGTTTTATCTTCCCCCTTTTTTATAAGGATGACACAGTAGGTCAATTGATATGAAAACAAAATAATTTGGGGAATTAGGTAGGAAGGATTTGATTTAGAATTAACTAAAAAAATCAACTGATATATTTCATTTTTAACTCTTTTGTTATTAAGAAATGAGTATAACAAGAATGAGAATATATGCTTAGAACCCCAAAGTCCAGCACTGCATGATTTTATAGACACGCATGTAAGCATGCACCTGGGCATACAAAGATCCACCCACAAAGCATTGTTTTGAAATTCAGGCAGAAAACCAATTTACTTATTGAAATACCAACATCACCTTTAACATAATTTGCATAATTATTCATTTCTAAGAATTAAGTATTCTTTAAATATGTGCCTCAAAAATGTATTGTTTATTTTCTTTAGAGTAGCATGACTTTCATAGTATAGTGCATGTGTAATTTACATTATTTTCTGTGATTTTTGAAAATAATACCTCTTTCTCCAACTAGATGGCAAAATTATTGATGATATGGATTATATTCAGTTTTATCAATCCTTATAGGGTGTGTTTTGCCCAGTGTCTATAACATGACCTGTACTCAGTAGGCTTCTATTGAATAAATTTGTTATTTTCAGGAACATGAAAATATGTATCCTTAAACTTGTCAGTTTTCCAAATAGTGATGTAAATATAAATAATTTTAATTGGTAAAAGTGATGAGCTCATGATTAAAATTCCTGTTGTCTACTGGAATACATCATCATTCCAAATCAAATAAGAAAATAAAGATTTTAGCTTATATTTTTTAACCAAAGAAAAATGAGAAATTACCTTTCTGCTTACACAGTAGTAAAATAAGTATTACTACCGAAAAAATGTGATTTTGTTTAAGCATTGGGTACCATTAGTCTTTAAAAAAATTAAAATTATTTTATGATAAGTATGCACCTTTTATGACTCAAAAACTTTTAAAGTTTTATATTCTTCATAATTGACACATAATAATTGTACATATCTATGGGTATGATGTGATGTATTGATACAGCTATACATTGTGTAAAGATCAAATCAGGGTATTTATATAACCATCACATCAAATATTTATCATTTTGGTGGTCAAACAACTCAATAGCAATCTCATCATCATCATCATCATCATCATCATCATCACTATCCAATTAAAACCAGACAAGAGATGGAGATATTCACTCCTCAAAAAGAAGGTACAAAATGACATAAGGCATATGAAAAAAAAAAACATGCTCGTCATTACCAACCATCAGGGAAATGCAAATCAGAGGTGCAATTTCACGACAGGAGCACATTTGTCCCTCACGGTGCTTCACCAAGGAGCACCCTTCTCCTGAACAACGCTATCCCAGAAAGGAACACCTCTGGGTCACAGTGTTCTGTCTAGTGGCAGCAGGCTGGGACATCCTTTCCACTGTGGCTACAGTTCTGTGCAAGTTACCACAGGAAGAGGGTTTCCAAAATGCAGTCACATCATTAGCATTAGCTTGCTTTGTTCCTCCTATGACCAGCATGACAAGGCACATGTTCTGTTCTGGTGTGTGGGCAGAAAGGCAGCTCCCTACAGAGTGAAAGTCAGTGTCCTGGTCTCCGTGGGCACTGTTGGGCCAGGCCTGCACTCTTTGTTCCCTTGACCTGGCCATGTTCCTGGGAACTAAGGGGGGCTCCAGGGACATGGTGTCTTACTGTCTTGCTTTTCTTTAAGATGATTGATGCACACCTCACCCCACTTATAATGGCTATTATCAAAATGACAGAAATAATAAATACTGGAGTTGATATGAGGACATGGGAACCCTTATATACTTTTTACTGGAAGGTAAATTAGTACAGCCATTTATGGGAAAAATATAAAGATCCTTTAATTAATTCAAAATAGAATTACCACAAGGGTGTCATTCCTCTTTAAGGAAATATCAGGATGCTCACTGCCAACTCTCTGGGCAGTATCTCAGTATTACATGGTAATTTTGAGCAGGGTTTTTATTCACAGCCTTTCAATTCCTATTTTTCCTCTGGGAAATGGAAGCTCTCACTGGCTTAGGTAGTTCAACAATAAAGTATCTGAAAGAGGGCCTAATTTTTGTTTTGAGAATTAAGTAGGGCATTACTTTAATGCCCTTAAATGAATACCTGGCACATATCAAAGTTTGTTACCCTTTATAATCTTAAAACATTTTTGATACCAATTTAAAATTATTATGTCTTATGTATAGACATAAATAGTGTTTCAAAAAAGCAAAATATATTTGAAACCCATAAAGAAAGACAAATATAGTTAAGTCAATCAAACCCAGAGGAATTAACTCAATCACTGTTCAACAAGTTCGTATTCTATCTATCCTGTGCTTAGGGTAGCTGGAGGTGTTTAGTGGACAAAACACAAGGATCCTCACAGAATGAAGTTTGTATTCCAGCAGGTGAGGCAGCTAACAATCAATAATTAATAAGGCCAATAATAGTATATCAGAAGGTGGTACAAGTGAAAGAGGACATTAGAGGATGCAAGTTCAGCATAGAGAGAGATATTGGCTAAATTTTTTCTTAAACAACAGTGTTTACAGTTTCAAGGAGATTCATTTGAGTAAAGAATCATAGATAGTGGGGACATCAATTGTGAGTATGTGTGTGAATGTATCAAGGAAAAGCTAGTGCAAAGTCCCTGTGGTAAGAATAAGCATGCAGTAAATATGAATGTCAGGTTGGTCCATGTGGCATGAATGGTGGGTGAGAAAAACCCAATGGGCCTCACAGGCTTTTTTAAGATTCTGATATTTTATCCAGTTATCACAAAGTTGAGGAGAATATATTTTAGTGTAAAGGAATCCAAGCCATATATCCTCCCTAAAATTATTTTCTTAATATTTAATGTTGGAGCTCTTCAACAAATGGTGCTGGGTACACTGAAAATCCATATGTAGTAGGATGAAATTTAACCCCTCTTCCTCACCATGCACAACACTCAAATCAAAGTGGATCAAAACCTAAACATTAGGCCAGAAACCCTGTGCCTACTAGAAGAAAACCTAGGCCCCAAACTCTGTCATTTTGGCTTAGGAAACAATGTACTCAACAAGATTCCTAAAGTGCAAGAAATGAAACCAAAATTAATAAATAGGATGGTATCAAACTACAAAGCTTCTTCACAACAAAGGAAAAAAAATCAAGAACATGAAGAGACAGCCTGTAGAACGGGAAAAACTCTTTGCCACCTGACTCTCAGAGAGAGCATTCATCTCCAGGATATATAAAGAACTCAAAAAAAATTAAAAAAACACCGAAACACACACACACACACACAAAAACCAAATAAACCAATCACTACATGGTCAAAGGAATTAACAGGCACTTCATAGGAGAAAAAATAAGAAGAATCAACAAATACATAAAATAATACTCAATATCTACAGCAATTAGAGAAATATAAATTTAAAATACCCTGAGTTTCTCACTCTGTCAAAATAGCAATTATCAAGAATATAAGTAACAATAATTGTTGGCAAGAATATGGAAGAAGGGCTGGGGATGTGGCTCAAGCGGTACTGCGCTCGCTTGGCATGCACATGGCGCTGGATTTGATCCTCAGCACCACATACAAATAAAATAAAGATGTTGTGTCCAGCAAAAGCTAAAATATAAATATTTTAAAAATTCTCTCTCTCTCTCTCTCTCTCTCTCTCTCTCTCTCTCTCTCTCTCTCTCTCTTTAAAAAAAGAATGTGGCAGAAAAGGTTCACTCATATATTGCTGTGGAACTGCAAATTGGTGAAAACACTCTGGAAAGCAGTATGGAGATTTCTCAAAACATTAGAAATGGAACCACCATTTGACCCAGTTATCCCACTCCTCAGTCTAGACTCAAAGGATTTAAAATCAGGATACTACAGTGATATGTCCACATCAATGTTTATAGCAACTCAATTCACCATAGCTAAGCTCTGGAACCAATCTAGATGCCCTTCAACAGATGAATGGATAAAAAAAAGTGGTATATATACTTAATGGAACATTAATCAGCCATAAAGCAGAATCATTTTATGAATTTTTCTGGTGAATGAATGGACCTGGAGACTCTTATGCTAAGCAAAATAAGCCAATCCCCCAAACCAAGGGTTAAATGTTCTTTCTGATATGTGGATGCTAACACACAACAGAAGTTCAGTGGACTAGACAAAGGAGAATGAAGAGAAGGGAGCGGGGACAGAAATAGCAAAGATGGTGGGAGGCATCTGACATAACTCTCCTATGTTCATATATGAATACACCACAATGAATCCCCTATGATGTGCAGCCACAAGACTGGGATCCTAATTAGAATAAGATGTGCTCCGTGTTTGTATAAATACATGAAAATACACTCTACCATCTTCTATAACTAAAAAGAACAAGTAAAAATGAAAAATAGATTAAATTTTGATTATAACCTGCATTCACCTTAGAGATCCCCTGCTATTCCTTTAAAGGAGGCTTGTTTTGGATTTCCTTCCTAAGTGATTAGGACTTAATACAACTTTCTCTTTTACCAGCATGTCTCCTAATCAATAAACCTCTGAGCAAGTTTGCCTTCTTCTTTCCCCAGCCAAGTTCTGTGTAGAGTTTCCTGTTTTTCAATGGCTTCACATTTTTTCTTGATCACATAATAATAGAACAACATGGTTGTCTTTTGCTCTTCTGTCCTCCGGTATGCTCCTGTCTACTCAATTTTCAAGACTTGCTTATTTTTCCTTTGAAAAGAATCTTCCCATTGCTATCAACAGCTCTTTGTTTCAAGTTCATAGATGCATCAAAAAGCTTCCAGGCTTTGGGTTCCTAATCTATTTCTTTATACCACTTTCACATTAATTGTGGTGACAAGTTCCTCTATTAAACTGCTCCAGCAGGATAAATCAATAATAACTCTGGAGGATGGGGCTACAGATGTTTGTGAATCTTTTCCTGCATCAACCAATCCTTATCTATCCCTTGTTAATTGGGTAATAATTTAGCCCTGACTCCCTGTAGGGCTAATTATATGGTAACATGCATGCTATTTTTAGTGGGCTCTCAATAGTGTTAAGCCAATATGTTCATTTCCAGGGCTAAATGAAGCAGCAGTCCAACTCATGAGAACCTAATTCATGACTGTACAGAAGAGATAAGCCTATGAGGTGACAATGGTCTCAGTGGGGAGTTTGCAGAATAGATGAAATTATGGAGGAAATTTCTGAGAATCTTCAAAGTGTGGTATGTTCACCTTCCAGGGAATCCAAAGAAAGGGAGAGCACACAGCACTCCAGAGGAAGAAGCAAATGGGCTTCATCATCAAACGCCCAATTGCATTTGTTTGCAGTGATTATATGAATAAAATATGTAAAAATCCCATTGTTTGGAATACCAGAGAGACACAGATATCAATTTTATGAAGTGGAAAGTCAAGCTGTGTCACCACCACGGTACCGTTAAATGTGCACTGAATTCAGATAAACATCGAAAGAAAAAGCTGGAAAAGATTAAGAAACCAAGTTAGCTAGAGAGAGATTATTTTCTACTCATGTTTGAAAATGAGAACAAAACAATTTGAGAACTTTTCTTAACATGACATTATTTGCCCTGAGTATTCACTTAGTCTTCTAGAACTTTAATTCATGATTTATAATCCAATAATTTTTGCTGTGTTGGTAAACTTAAAAGCTGATGAGCTTGCCCAGTGTCACCAAAGACAAGGGATCCACACAGCTAAAATCTGAGATTGGGCTCAGCAACTTTTAGGCAAGTAAGTCATATCAACTTCATAGGTTTATGAATTTCACATCAAAATGTGATGCTAGCTTTTTGATTTCTAGGGTCTGTGTCTAAAGAAAGAAAAGTCCTTGAGAACCAAGAAATAAGTAGAAAAAATAATTCTATGTTAATATATATTATGTTTTTATATACATGTATATATATGAATCTTTCAATTGAAAAGACACATAATTTAATTTGAAATTAAATTGGAGCTCACTTATTTCAGTGATTTTATTAAGTCAAGGTTTGAGGATATATCGTCAGAGAAATTCTACTAAGGCCACTGTTGCAGGCAATGTTCACTTTATATAAAATCAAAACAGTAATTTAAAGAGATCCAGAGATCTGCAAGTCTATTACAGAAATCCACTTGACTGCACTTGCTAGAATTGAAAACAAGAAAAGTTTAAAGATTTCTGTAGGTGTCTAATTTCTGAGAATGCTAAAGGCACACATACATCTGGTCTCTTTTTCCTAGCCTACCACTGTGCTTACAACTGAGTTACTACCTTATATTCAGTATGAAACGTATTGTATTATAGCCTTAACTACATAAAAAATAAGTACAAATTTTAAAAAGTACTATGTTAATATATTTTTTTCTGTGATTGTAGGGAATATGTGACCAGAGACAAATTCTGGTTTTCTCTTTTGGTGCCCTATGGGGAAGACACAAACAGAAGACATGAAGGAAATTTCCAAGATGGTCCACATGACCACTTCTCAGCAAGACTTCCATGATTAAGTCACATTCTGTGATAAGTGGCATTGTTCAGATGTAATTTAAAAAGTCACTTATCAGTTGGTCTTTTATTTTTTTGTCTTAATTTGTTTTATTTTTTTCTTTTTAGTCATACATGACAATAAAATGTATATTGACATACCATAAATACATGTGTAACTTCACATTCTTATGGTTGGACATGATGTGGAGATTCACTGTGGTGTATTCATAAATGAACATAGGAATGTTATGTTGGATCCATCCTACTGTCTTTCCTATACCCATTACCTTCACTCTCCTTCATTCGCTTTTTTTTCTAATCCAATAAATTTCTATTCTTACCCCCCCACCCCTGATTATTGTGTGCAACTGTGTATCAGAGAGAAATTATGCCTCTGGGTTTTTTGTTTGTTTGTTTGTTTGTTTGTTTTGTTTTGGTATTGGCTTATTTTACTTAGCATTATAGCCTCCATTTCCATACATTTACTGGCAAATGCCATAATTTCATTCTTCTTTATGGCTGAGTAATATTACCTTGTGTATGTATGTACCAGTCAGGTGGTCTTATGACAAGTTATTACACAGTTTGACCAAGTCTAAATAAGTGAAATCTTTAGAGGCAGAACTGTTTTCTAGAAGATAGTAAAAAATGTCAGAGAAATACACATGAAAGAAGGATATGATGAGAGAGACAGAGACACAGAGAGATGTCCCATTGTGGTTTGAGAATGAAGAAGTTCATGTAAAAAGGATCTTCATGGCCTACATGGCCTTTGGAAGTTGCAAGGGATCCTCAGATGACAATGAAGAAAAGATGGGGACCTTGGTTCAGAAAAACAGTTTTAATGTGTCCTTCTAATAAGTCTAATGAGCTGGAAGCACATTCTTCCCCAGAGCCTACAGAGTAAAGCCCACAGTGACCTGGATCTCAGCCTGTGAGACCTACCACAAGAGGGTCAGCAATGGCACTCATACTCCTTATCTATGGACTGGGTCATGATAAATGGATGATTTATTTTTTAAGTTGCTATTTGTATTAATTTTAATACA
This sequence comes from Marmota monax, assembly GCF_021218885.2. Classification (NCBI taxonomy): domain Eukaryota; kingdom Metazoa; phylum Chordata; class Mammalia; order Rodentia; family Sciuridae; genus Marmota; species Marmota monax. The sequence continues at coordinate 25,032 of NW_026693121.1, forward strand.
CCAATAGAAAATTGATTCAAAGGCCTCATATTAATGCCCATATGAAAATAAACTCCAAATGGATTCAAAATCCAAGGCATAAAACAAAGCTCCACAATTTTAGAAATAAATGCAGAAAAAGTTCTTTATGATCTCAGATCAAGAGAAGATATTTTGAGGAGGCAGTTCAGAAAACACATACCATAAAACAAAACAGTAATATATTTAATTACATTAAAATGTGAAAATACTCCACATACAAAGTGAAAAAACAAATTACACACGGCAAAACAAACATCCTTAGTACATATTGCCTCCTTAAATGATTACTGTACAGCAAATAGAAAGGCATACCAATCATTAAGAAAAAAAAATCATTAGAAAAAAAATAGGAAATCACATAAACAGGGTACTTAAAAGAAATTGAAATGAGTCATGCATGCTTGGAGACATGCTTGATCTCATGAACAATTAGAAGAATGCAAATATTTTAAAAACATGATATACTATTTCAAGTTCATCATATTCAGCAGAAAGTAGAAAGTTGGCCCAAAGCACTGATCTGGATATCACATGAAGGAAATTTTTTTTAGAATTTTTACAGACCAATCCAAAAATAACCACTATGGAACTTAACTTGGGATTATCTAATAATGTTGAAGAGACTGATTCAATAGCACTCAATAATCTTACTTCTAGGTTATCCCCAAGAGAAATTTTATACATGTTCACTCCTGTATAAAAATGAAGAAGGTTCCAATTTCAAATTTAACTATACTAGTGAAAAGTTGTTGATTGATTAAATTGAGGTTCTCCAGCAGGATATGTACCATTACATATAATGATAAAAAAGGTTCAATAAACCATTACTTTCAAGTTAATCATGCACAGGATCCTCACTTATTTCTAGTATTATATAGGCTATCCTTTTTTACTTTCCCATAACTACAGTTCTAACATTAACATGCACACAAACACAAACACACACACACACTCACACACACCCCTCAAATATTTTTTTTCTTTTTCTTGGCAAATAAAAATGCCTCCATAGCACCCCCCAAATAGTTTTAAGAGTACATTTGTGGGAAGACTTCCTGTATTGATTAGTCAAGTTGCTACAAAAAAAGGGAGTAACTATTGGATAAGATTATATTGGCCCTAATTTGGATGATCTGTGAAATGTTGTAGATTATGGGACAATGGGAAAATATGAACAGAAAAGAATTTTTAGAAATATGCTTAAATATAAATAGCCACTGTATTTATCTTAGTATTTTATTAGCTGGTTCACCAACTATTTTTGAGCTGACCTACACAAAACTCAGATGGAAACTTTATATATTATTTACTTTTTACAATTATTTCCATTGTGGTTTGTTAATTAAGGTAGTTGAAACTCCATTTTGTGAGATTTTCCACTAATGGACAACATGGAACAGAAGCATTTTTTCCTATTCCTTATGCTGACTTAAGCTAAAAACCCTGAGCACTGTGTATACTTACCTGAAAAAAAAAATAAGAATTTGGAAGGTGGACAGACTTGGACCTTGACAATAATATATATGGTGACGAGTCCCTGGGGTTTTCATTTTAGCATACATAAACCAAACTAAGTTCTGAAGAAGCTGGGACATGAAAAAACGAGCAGGTACAGACATAAGCATTCCCCACGGTGTCCCTTGAACTCTATGGTGAGACTGAAGAAGGCCTCATGGAGTAGTAACAAGGCAGCCTTCTTCTTCCTAAGGTTATATCAAAGGAGGATACTGAAATGTTGGGACCCCGACTCCCTTCTAGCAGTAATGATCCCAACTCACACAGTGTCCATAGAGCTAAGGTTGGAAGAAGGGGCCAAGGATGTCTCCCCTCACAGTCATGGTGACCTCCAAAGAGGCCTACAAGGCAGTCTGAACTCTCTCCCTGCCCAGCATTAAAAAGGGTCTTCTCTCCACTTTGGGTACCAATGGAAGCTAAGTGGGAATCCTTGAAGTACTGAGGTAATTCCTCCTTTGAAACAAAGAAAAATACATATAATATGTCATAAAATAAATAGGAAGTCTTAATAAAGAAATAAAAGATACAAAGAAAAAAAATCAAATGGAAATTTTAGGGCAAAAAATACAGAAATTTAAAAACAAAATGGATGAAACCAATAGCCAAATGAATGGAGCAGAGGGAAGAATTTTTCAAGTAGAAATCAGAATAATATAAATTACTAAATCTAAAAATACAGAATCTTGAGGGACATGTGGGACTTTAACAAGGATATAAAATCCAAGAAGGAGAGAAAAAAGTGAATAGGAATCAAAAAGCATTTCAATAAAATAATGAGTGAAAACTAATTTGGTAAAAAGCACAACCTACAGATTTAAGAAGCTATGTGACATCAAACAGCATCAATTATGGCTAGACATACCACATTAAACTCTTAAAAACTGAAGACAAAATCCCCCCCAAGAATCTTGAAAAGTGTCAGAAAATATATTTTAATAATGTAAAGGAAATCACTGTGTAATCAGATGAAAGAAAGCTATGAGAATTTGTCACCAAGACAATAGCAAAAGAGAGTTCTCAATTGAAATAGAAAAGAAATCATCAAAGATGACTCCACAGAATATCAAAAACAAAGAAGGAATATCATAAATAAGCATATAGATGAATTAAATAAGGCTATAATATATACAGATACAATAGGTATATATATATATATATATATATATATATATATATATATATATATATAAAATAAGTATATATATAATAGCTAAATCTAGAGCAGAACAAAACATCTCTAAAATTAAAAACACTAAAAATAAAAATTTTATGTAAAGATTAAAATAGAATTATAAAAATTGCCAAAGTAATCCATAGGAAGGTAGTAATAATAAAAAAAAGTAAAACAAACAGAAAAAGAAAAAAAGCAAAGTGACAGAGTAAAATTTTATTTAGAGTTACCCATGATTATATTAAGTGTGAATGGTATAAATACCCAGGAAAAGAGAACATCAGGGTGGTTGATAACATTACCAAAGCAAAGGCTGTCCATGTAGTAAACTCACTTCATGTACAATATTACAGGCAGGTTTAAAGTAAATCGAGGAAAATTAACTGAAATCCTTACATACATTAATTTCAACGAAAGCAGACTCTGGATGAGAGAAAGTTACCAGAAACCAAGTGGACAGTAAACCTGCTAAGAGGATCAGTTTACCAAGGAAATATAGCAATCTTAAATGAACAATAACAACAAAAACAAACAAGCAAACAAACAACAACAACAACAAAAGAAAGCATTGCAAAACTATGTGAAGCATTAGATGTACAACAGAAAGGAGAAATTGAAAATTCTTCAATTATACTTGAGGTTTCAGCATGCTTCTCTAAAAACTATTAGAGTAATCTCTTTGCAATGAATGGTAGTAAAGTAATTGAATATCCATAGAGGAAAAAAATAACTTTTTCCTACACTTTACACATCAGGCAATCACTGAGAGTGAATCATAAATGTATCATAAAATGTTTAATCAAAATGTAGGAGAAAATTTTCAGAACTTAGGGCCCGGAAAAGAATATTTAGACATGAAACCCAAATCACAACCCATTAAAGAAATCTATATGTATTAAACTCCATAAGATTTTTCCCCATGAAATTCCTTATTAAGGGAATTAAAAGGAAGGCTGAAAAGTAATTGTAATCTACATAGCTGACAAAATTCTCAAATACTCATATCTACACTACATAAAGGACTCTCGAAACTCAAGAGTAATACACATGCACACACAATGAGTAAGAGCCATGATGAAGGAAACTGTATCAGAGGATACACAAATGGAAAATAATAAAACATGTTTTTAATCAATATCCATTAATGAGGTTCAAATTAAATCCATGATGAGATAGTGGTGCATGACTATTCTAACAACTAAAATAAAATATTATGATACCAATGCAGATAAATTTGTGAGGATGTAAACAAACTTAATCTCTAATTCATTTTTTTTTTTGTGTGTGTGTGTGTGTGAATATAAAATGGAACAGCTGTTTGGAAAATCACTTGACATTTTCCTTGAAACCCTGAACATATATTTACCATAAGGCCCAAAGATTATAATTCCAAACATTTATCCAAGACAAATGGAAACTTATGTCCCCATGGCTTTGTATACGAATGCTCATAATGGCTTTGTATGTAACAGCCAGAACCTGGACATGAGCAAACTGTCTTCCAATTAGTGAATGACTAAATAAACTGATTATATACAGGCTATGAAATGCTACTCACCAATACAGAAGCACAGAGACCTGACTCATGTAATTCCTTAAAATAATTTCGAGGGCATTACAAGAGTAAAACAAACAACAAACAAAAAACAAAACCAAGTAAACTAAAAAGGCCCCTGCAACATGGTTCCACTTAAATAACATTCTTGAAGTGACAAAATTATAGAAAAACTTTGCTGATTGTCAGAGATTAAGGATGGCAAGGGTAAGGGAGTGAGCATGACTATAAACCATGGCAAAAGGAAGATACTTATGGCCGTTAAGTAATTCTGTATCTCACTATATTGGTTGTGGGCTCACTGGGTCCATCCAAAGCCCACCAAATAGCTGAGGAGGGTGTGGTGACCAAGTTGAAAAGAGATCTCTGGAGACCAGATTCAGAGAACTTGATCCACTTTATTATCGCATAGGCAATCCTTTTATGCATAGCCTCTTACTGGGCGATTTAGCTGATGGACGTGATAATCCAATGAGCTAGCAACACCCTTAGGAGCAGCAACCAATGGGCTAAGAGGTTAGCATCAAAAGAGCAGAAGGAAAAGGAACATGCTGTGTATCTGAGGGTGGCCAGGTTGCCATGGTGATGGGCTGAGTGTGGCTAGTGTTCCAACCACAAATATCTGGATTCAGTGTGCTAAATCCCCCATCCCCAGAGCCCCCCACATAGGCAACATAGGCTGCTTTCCAACTCAGAGGCCCAACAGTTGGGGGTTACAGTCTGTTTTTCAGCTGGCATGGAACTATGTACACAAGCTGCTGTTCAAGTTGGTGGCAGCCCTTGTCATCGTCCATCCAGTGCTGGTTCTGTAGGAATGCGGGAAGAGTGGAAGAGTAATGGAGACTTCTGATGAGATTTCAAAGGAAAGTATGGAAGGCCAGACAAAGTTCCACAGGGCTGGAATGCCTGGAAGAATCTCTGAGTGGAGGATGCATGAATCTGCAAAGGTGAACCCAAAGTTGGAGTACAGACCCCAAGGATAAAGAATTGCCAGTTACATGGATTGTCTGCTGATGAAAGCTGCTGGCTTGAATAGAGCCAGCCTGAGAGGCTATGTGGGTTTCAGTGACAAGGTCAAAGGGGCGGAATTTCCCAAATTCTTTGGAGATCACACGTCACATCACCATGTGCCCCAGGAGCTAGAGATAGATAGTTGTAGGGCTTGACTGTCCTGATGGACTTCTTTTTATCCCTTCTTTTTATCTTCCTATTTCTCCCCTTTATAGGGGGGATGATTACCAAACATCATTATTTATTGAATATCTCTACTCTGCTTTTTGATCTTTAAAGAGGTTCACAGCCAGAGTTTGCCTCTACCTAGCAGGTGAGTTTGGACTTAGACTTTTGGGCAATGCTGGAAATGTTAAGACTATGAGGACTCATGAAGATGAACTAAATTGTGAAATAGACATGAGCTTTTGAGGGGCTTGGATGGGATGTTGTTATAGTTTAAATATGAAGTGCCCCCCCCAATGTTCCTGTGTTAATGCAATAATGTTCAGGGCAAAGATATTAGATCATGAGCTTGGTAAACTAATCAGTGGAATGATCCACGTGATGGATTAATAAATAGAATGGAATGCCACAGTCTGGCTGGGCACAATTCAGGAGCCACTTATCAAGCAGGAACAAACTTTATTTTTAGCACGCATGCTGTACCACGCGAGCTCTGCAGCAATTGCCCAAGAGCCCAACCGCCACAACCGGCAGTTCCGTGGAGCACACTCAACCGGAACTCTTAGGTCATTTTTAATTTTCCCTGCTCTTGAAGCTGTGTGGGCGGAACCAAAAGAGTACCCCAATGAGCAGCTCTGTGGTCTGAAAGGGCAGGGACTTGCCTCCTTGGAGTCCTTACTCCGCCTCCTTACAGGCAGGCTGGTGAGCCAGCTTCAGGTGCATGTCCTGGCCATTGGCCAAGGACCAGGCCGGCTCTGGCCTCAGTCCGCGCTGGAGGAGGCATTGGGCATGGATCCCCGGTCCCTGCTTGCAGGTGGCACCCAGGACCCGGCTAGACGGCCACCGCTGGGGCTGCGGAGGGAGGTGGAGACGGGGCGGACCACCGCGAGGGAAGGCGGGGGACATGGAGGAGGATGCGGGAGCCATGGAGTGGCCGCCACCACTGTGCGTGGCCCTCAACATCTGCCCCTCTCTGTTTAATTAAGCAACAAGCATGTGTCTTAGGGACCGTGCCTGTCTTAGGTTGTCCAATACTACATATGGTTCTTACCCATCATCGGATGAACTGACCTCAAGGCATCAGCCTCCTGTCTTAGGTTGGTACCATTGCAATTGGATCTTACCAGTCATTGACTACTCATCCAGCATACAGCCACACCTGTGGATAGGCCTTTGTACCAGTGGGAAGGTGAGGTTCTTTGCCTCACCTCTGTTGGCCCCCAAAGTTTAGCTGAATGATCATCACAAGCATAAGGAAGGAGGATACAAAATGCCACGATACCAAGCAAATTGACGGCTCCTTTTGGAAAAAATGTACCACCCATGACCCCATCAGCAAAAATACCCCAGCTCTACCACAAGTCGCTGCACCAACACATAGTTCACAATGCATACAAGTGATACATAGTCCAGGCAAGTTCTGCAAGCAGTTCAAAGCAGAGGAATCCATTAATATGTCCATTTCCTCCCAAAGCAAATTGACTTTTTGATTGAGCATGCAGGCACTAAAAGAAAGCAATTTTCTGAACAATTTACATTATCCTGAACAGAATTATTAAATATAATGAAAAGGAAAGGTGAAAGTAAACAAACAGATCTGTTAGCCTCCTTTTTTGTTCACATATTAAAACAATTATCAACAGCTGTTTACCCAATTTAAATTAAACCATTTAAATCATGTGAATAAGAAAAAAAATATTTGGATCCATTTTTTCATGAGTGCTCGTCATATATGATATATGGACACAAGCACATACAAACATACAACACAAAACACAAGTGTGCACACATAATATAATACATGCAACACATAACATAATAGTAATGTCCTTGTAACTTTTTACAGGTGAAATCTGCATTGCAATGTTTAAAAACTCCATTGCCAAAAAATTGAACTAATCAGCAAAACATTAACCTAGGTCTGTATGAGCTCAAAAACCAAAATAGAACTTTATGATGTGGGAAAGGGCAATAATAAAATAGATATGGAAAAAAGCATCATGGTTTCATTAGCCTCCAGGTGTGGGAGAACCACTGTCACAGATGTAAGGATATCCAAACTGAAGTTCTGGATATCAGCTGTTATGGATTTGAGCCAAATCATCTTCTTTTTGGTCTGTAGAAATCACTTTAGTTAATCTCTCTGGAAACCAAATCGGCTGTTGTTCTCCCTGTGGAAACACACAAACAGACCCCCGACTCCAGAAAATCACTGGGTCAGGACCTTTCCATTGTCCTGTAAGAATATCCTTCCAAAGTACCTTGGGCTTATGTACATTTTTTGGACACATATGCCTTTCCACAGCACTAATCCTGATGAATCCAAATTTAAAAAGTTTAGAGTAAAAATGGTTATTTTAAGTTTATCTTTGGGGGATATATACCCTTTCCAAATTCCCTCTTTTTGCCTTAATAAGTACACTTGAATAGTTTGATGAGCTCTTTCAACTATGCTTTGTCCCTGTGGATTGTATGGGATTCCTGTTATATGAGTAATGCCAAATGATGAGCAAAATTGTTTAAAAGAGGTAGAAGTGTAACCAGGGCCATTATCTGTTTTTAACTGTTTTGGAACGCCCACAGTGGCAAAATTTTGTAAGCAATGAGCTATAATATCTTTAGATTTTCTCCGGCATGAAGGGAGCCCATCAAAAATCTGGAAGAAGTATCAACTGTAACATACAAATATTTTAATTTTCCAAATTCTGGCAAGTGTGTGATGTACATCTGCCAAATATGGTTAGGTATTGACTCCAAGATTAACTTGTAGTAATAAGGTCACACAATTTTGACATGGTTTTATTAATTGTCTAGCTTGTTCCTTAGTTATTTTAAAATGTTTTTGTAAAGTATTAGCATTGACATGGAACCTTTTATGAAAATTTGTAGCTTCTTCTAGTGGAGAGAAAATATGTATGTCATGTGTAGTTTTATCTGCTAAATCATTGCCCAAACTAAGGGCTCCAGGCAATCCTGTATGTGCCCTGATATGTCCTATAAAGAATGGATCTTTTCTGTCCCAGATTAGACTTTGTATAGAGGAAAACAAAGAGAAAACAGTAGAGGAAGGGGAAATCCTACCAGCATCTTCAAGGGATACTATAGCATTAACGCATTAAATATATACTGACTATCGGAAAATAAATTCAATACAGAATCTTTAAACATCACAAAAGCTTGTAATACTGCATTAAGCTCTACCTTTTAAGCTGATTGTTTGGGTACTAAAAATGTAAAAGTTTGATCAGGGGTAACTACTGCTGCTGTACCATTATTTGACCCATCAGTGAATATATTTGGAGCATTTATGATAGGTGTTTTTCTTGTCATTTTTTGGAAAAACTACAGAATGCAAAGACCAAAAAGACAACAAAGGATTAAATGGTAAGTGTTTATCAAATGAACAAATAGATTTGCACATGATTATTGCCCAAGTATTTAACTCATTAGCTAACTCAACAATTTGATCCATTGTATATGGAGTCATAATTTTACTGGGAGAAATTCCAAACACTCCCTTTGCTGCTTTTATTCCTTTGAGTATTAATTGTCCTACAGCCTCAGGATACCTAGTAAAAATAGTGTTAGGAGAATAAGATAAATGTATCCATAATAATGGACCTTCTTGCCAAAATACTCCTGTAGGAATATTTTTTTGGTAGTACAATAAATAATAAAGGCAAACTTATATCAATTCTATCCAAATGCATATTTTCCATATAAGTTTCAATGATTTTTAATGCCTTTCTTACTTTAGGCATTAACATGCGGTGTGAATTTGTATCTGATGGACCCTTTAGGATATCAAATAAAGGTCCCAACTCTCCTGTTGGTATGCCTAGATAAGGCCTTATTCAATTTATGTCTCCCAATAACTTTTGAAAGTCATTAAGTGATTTGAGTTGATCTACTCGTATTTGAATTTTTGGTAGATGGACCATGGTTGAGGATAATAGAACTCCTAGATAATTAATTGGAAAATTTAATTGTACTTTATTGCTATCTCTAGATTATAATTTTTTAATAAGTTTGTAAGTGTGGCATAACATTCTAGCAATGTGTTTTTATCTTTGTGTGCTAATAATACATCATCCATATAGTGAAATATTTGTAGTTCAGGACTTTGATTTCTAAATGGCTGGATTACTTTGTTAACATAAATTTGACACATAGTTGGGCTGTTAGCCATCCCTTGAAGGAGTACTTTCCATTCATAACTCTGATCAGGACCTTCATGATTCAGTGCAGGGATAGTAAATGCAAAACGCGGACTATCCTCAGGATGAATTGGAATTGAAAAAAAAAAAAAACAATCTTAGTATCTATAACTAAAACATACCAGGTTTTTGGCCAAGGAGACAATTGGGGAATCCCCGATTGAGCAGGTCCCATAATAACCATCTCATTATTAATGGCTCTTAAATCTTGTAAAAGTCTCCATTTACCAGATTTCTTTTTGATGACAAAAATGGGAGTATTATGGGGAGATACAGAAGGTTGTATATGTCCCTCCGCTAATTGTTGTTTGACCAGGTCATGGGCTGCTTGTATCTTTTCTTTAGTCAGGGGCCACTGAGAAACCCATACTGGTCTTTCTGATTTCCAAGTTATTTTTATTGTCTCAGTTACCCCTCCTGAAAACCCAATCCATGTCTATCTATTTCTTGATCTATTTGTATTTGTGCCACTATACTTTGTCCTTTTTCTCCTAATCCTTTTCCTTTCCTAAAACCTTGTCTAGCCATAATAGTGGGCACAATTGATTTGATGTTATTTGTTAATGTTAGTCCTAATTGATCTAGGACATATCGTCCCCATAAATTTATAGGAAGATGATCCAATGCATATGACTGTAGAGTTCCCTTACATGCTTCAGGATCCTTCCAATCTAATACCATTGCACTTCTATGGGGATTAGTTGCCACTCCTAGGCCTTGAAGCATTTGAGTGGCTTGTTGTAATGGTCAATGTTTTGACCATTTTTGACGAGAGATGATGCCAAGGTCTGCACCTGTATCCAGTAGTCCATTAAATTCATGTCCTTGAATATTTAGTTTTAGCATGGGGCGAGAATCTAAATTTAAAGAAAGCATAGCCCAATCTACACCTGTGAAGTGTAATCCCCTGGAACCTCTTTCTACAGTTTGACTGGAAAATTTATCATGTAGGCTGGGTATTATTAATAACTGTGCTATTCTATCTCCTGGTGAAATTACTGATATACCCCTTGGAGAAATGACTATAATTTTTATTTCACCTTCATAATCGGGATCAATTACCCCAGGAATTATCATAAGTCCTTTTAGAGTAGAAGAACTGCATCCCAATAATAAGCCTACTGTTCCTTAGGGAAGAGGCCAATATATCCCTGTGGGAGTGATTTGAACTCCCATCTCTGGAGTTAGTACTGCTCTGGTGGAGGCACATATGTCCAATCCTGTGCTCCCTCTGGTTTGTATATTGAGGGATCTAATGTATAATGTGTCCTGGGCACTACCCTGATGGTGTTGCTGGGTTCCTCCAGTGCCCCGTATATTTGTGGTCATGGGCCCCGGAGCATTGGGGCTCCCGTCTGTTTTTTGGCAATGGAGCCCGATGCCTTTCTCCATGATATCGTGGGTAAACACCTGGTTCTTGTCCGTTTTTTGATAATGGAGTACCCTCTATGGTGGTTTGAGAACAGCATTCATTATCCCAATGTCTCCCTCTACGGAATCGTGGGCAAATACCTGGTATTCAACCCCTTTGATACTTAGTTTTGTTAAACCCTCTTCCTATGGGGCAATTCCTTTTAAAATGTCCTGTTTGTTCACAATTGTAGCATGTTTTTGGCCTGGCATCTAAAGCCTCTTGTACTGCAGCTGCCAAGACATGCCCCTGTTCATTAATGTCTCTACATAATTTAATATATGTGTTTAAATCTCCATGTTTCCATAGTCTAATGGCCTCCTTGCACCATCTGTTTGCTTGTTCATGGGCTAGCTGTTTAACTAATGTCATTGCTTGTTCTGTATCCCCCAAAACTCTGGTAGCTGTTTGAATAAGCCTATCTACAAATCAGCGTAAGGTTCATTAGTTCCTTGTATTACCTTAGATAATTGTCCTTGTAAAGTGTTCCATGCCCTAACTGCATCTGCAGCAATTTTTGAGTATATGGCAGGATCATATGCAATTTGTTGCTGCTGACCCTCATAAGGTCCCCTTCCTAACAACGTATCTAGATTTCTTTGAGGATAACTGGCTGCTGCATTTTGCCTCGCCATCTTTGTGCAAAATTGCTGATTGGCAACCTTCCATAACAGATATTGTCCTCCATTTAGCACAGCTTTACACATACTAGTCCAATCTGCTGGCGTCATGTTCAAGTTGGTAATGAATTCGACCATGCTTACAATGAATGGTTCTTGAGGACCATACGTTGTTACAGCCTCTTTTAGCTGCTTCACTGTCTTGAAATCTGAAGCATGGTGAATTTGTTGCCCTCCTGCCTGCTCAAATACAGGGCATGCTAATCTTTGAGGTCCTGTCTCATGTCCCGTCTATCAACTACAGGGGTTGGGGGCCTCCCAGCATATGTTGTCTCCATAGGTGGAGCTGTTAGTTGGACACTTATGCCCTCTGGTGATAGAAAGGTGTTAGTAGCAGTCTCCTGTTGTAACTTTTCCCCTGATGGCTTTTTCTGCTCTAAACTTTCTTCCCCTTTCTTACTATTTGGAGAGGCCTCCTCTTTTACTTGATCTAAAATGTCTTCTCCTTGACTAAGCAAACAAGATTGTACCAACATCCATAACAGTAATGTGCCAAATGGCAGAGTTCCTGGGCTTTCCTTTTCTATCCTTTTTAAATCTTCAATGTATGCCCTAACTGTTCTTGATTTTACTGGGGTGCCTCCTTCCTCTAATAATTTACTCAATGCCCTTTCAGTTAGGTTCTTACTAATTTTTAATTTCATATTTCCGTGATGAAGATACCCCTCACTAAGATAATGCAAAAGAAAACTGAGACAAAATGAAACAAAAATGGAAAAATATTGATTATATCAGCCTTTCTATCCTCCTGAAATATCTATCTGTCCTTTCTCCCTATCTGTTCCTCAGATGCAAATAGTTTTTCCTCAGATGTGAGTGGTTTTTCTCCCATCTCACCCATCTCCAAGGACAGGCAACTTAAAACAAAAGCAAAACAAAATGAAAGAAGAATCTTAAAATGGCTAGGAATCCTCTCGCCCTGCCCTCAGGGGTAAGCAGTTTACCTTATCACTTACCCTCAGTTGTTCCCTCCACAGGCCGCCAAATGCTGCAGTCTGGCTGGGCACAATGAGCCACATGTCAAGCAGGAATGAACTTTATTTTTAGCATGCTGGAGCAAGAGAGCTCTCCAACAATTCCGAGAGCCCAACCGCTACCACCAGCCGGCAAGCACACTCAACTGGAACTTTTAGGTCATTTTTAATTTTCCCGCTCTTGAAGCTGTGTGGGCAGAGCCAAAATAGTCCCCCACTGAGCAGCTCTGTGGTCTGAAAGGGCGGGGACTTGCCTCCTGAATCCTTGCTTCGCCTCCTTCCAGGCAGGCTGCGCGCTGGCTTCAGGTGCATGTCCTGGCCGCCAGTGGGGGACCAGGCCCGATCTGGCCTCAGCCCAAACCCGGAGGAGGTGTTGTGTACTTGTATCCTCCGCCGGCTCTCAGGCGGCACCCAGGACTGGGGGAGATGGCCTCCACCAGGGCTGCAGAGGGAGGTGGAGAGGAAGGCTGGGACACTGAGGAGGTCGGGGATCCTGGAGCAGCCGCCACCAGGGTGAGCGGCCCTCAACAATGGAACAACTGGGTGGTAACTGTATAGGTGGGGCAGGCTTGGAGGAAGTGGGTCACAAGCATGCCTTGGGGATATACATATTTTATTCCTGATTACTTGCTCTTTCTCTCTCTGTGTCTCCTGTCAATCATAAACTTTCCTCCACTGGTCTCTTTGGCCATGATGTTCTGCCTCACCTTAGGCCCAGAGCAAAAGAGTCCACCAAACACAAACATGCACTGAACCCCCCAAACCATGAGCCACAATGTACATTTCTTCCTCTAAGTTGTTCTTATTGAGTAATTTGATTATAGCAATGCAACATTGACTAACACAAATATGTGTATGTTAGTAATCAGTAACATGTAAAAAAATTGTTTAATAAGGTTATAAATTTCTGTGCTATAGCTAATAAGTTAGAGTTTTATAGATGGTACTTTCTGCAAATTTGAAGGAGAAGACTGTTTTGGAGTAAAGAACAGGAGGGGCTATATGGATAGATAAATGCTCAGGGAACAGCAAATATGGAAGTCCCAAGGTTGAAGTGTGCCTATGTTCTTGGAAGAACGGACGCTGGCTGTCCCTTTGCTTGTTATGCTCCAGCAAAGTTATGTATGGAACATCATTAGCTTCTAATACAAGGAGTTGAGTGATTCAGTTCAAAATGCTTTACGTTGTTGGGGAGGTATGTTACACAAATTAATCAAGGAAACATTCACTTCTTAAACCACTTTCTAATGGGTTCAAGCATGCATACATGCACTAATTACCTTAGATAAAATACACATAATTTTCTTGGAATTATTTTTCTCACCAGGGATTGAACTCAGGGGCACTTGACCACTGAACCACATCTCCAGCCCCAGTTTATTTTATGTGGAGACAGAGTTTCACTGAATTGCGTAGTGCCTCCCCATTGCTGAGACTGGATTTGAACTCAGGATCCTGCAGTCTCAGCCTCAGGAGCTGCTGGGATTACAGACCACACTCAGCATCTCTTGGAATTTTTAACCCTTTACTTCATCATTTTCATTATTAAATAGAACATCCCTTGTTATTTGGGCCTCTGAAGAAATGAGTTTTATTCAAAATGGAGGGGACCTTCTACTAAATTCTGAGCACTTTGTTCAGAAAAAAATCAGGGGCTGGAAAAGAGACGAGTACAAATTCCTGTTCAATTTTGAAAGACAAAATTGGTCTTCATTTATAATTATTGCTTGCTGAATTCAGTGGTAGAGGTTTAGTTCTCCAGTTCACATTGCCAAATAGATATGGTCTTTGAGAAAAACTGTCAAATAGCTTTAATTTTTTAAAGAAAAATTACTTGTCAAAAACCTGCTAAAGCACAATACTTCTATAATACAAGCATGGGTTAACAACAGTGTTTCTACTTAAGTAAACCATTTATGATTCCACCAAAAAGAGATGGCTATGAGAAGTGAACACAAAATTTAAATGACCCCAGTTAGTCTACCTTGCATTCACAATAAACCTGGAGATAACAAAAATATATCATGTATGCCCTACCTTTCTTCCAACATAATTCACCCTTGCAGCTAGGATTAAGGAGAAGACATTTCACCTTGAACTTACTTTGAGGAAGAGTTCTTTAGTGTGTAAACAACAAGACTTTGAAATTCATTCTTTTCTGAGTCACAATAGGAGGTCAATTCATCGCAAATGAAATTGCCAAAACAATCTTCACACCAACATTCCAATGACAATATTTAATCAAAGCCATTCTGTCATTCCCCATTGCTCAATGCAAACAGTTTTGCCTTTGCATAGCTAACTTAACCCCCCAAACCATGAGCCACAATGAACCACATGAGCCACAATTAATGTTATGATTTCCACAAATGATTGCATCCTTATGCATTTCAACTACATTCTCCAAACGTCTTACTCTCTGTTCATTATAATTTCTTTATCATTTTCATATGGCTGTGCTAATTTCAAATAGCCTTCAGTTAAATTCACAGAAAACACACTCATAAACATATTTTACTAGCTTGACCTTCAGATGATCTCTTACTTCTATTGTTAGTGCACTGACAGCTTGTAAGTAATTGCTTGAGCCTCAAAGTCATTACTTGGGGATTCTTCCAGGACATTCTTCTCCATTTTGGTGGTTTGTCAACCTATGGTTTATTTCACTGCCCAAAGTTTTAGATAGCCCTGGTGTAATGGCTCTTCCTGCCTATCATCTTGACCAGTTTACACATGTTACATTGGCCCTATATTGTTAGTTTCTTCATGATGTAACTTTCAGAGTGTGGTTCTACGTAGTGATTAGGTCAATAATTGCATTAGTAAATAAGGAAAGCTCCTAATGTATATTCCCTAAGACATGGATCTTGAACCCATTTGACCCAGCTATCTCATTTCTCAGTTTATACTCAAAGGATTTGAAATCAGCACACTACAATGACACAGCCACTTCAATGTTTATAATAGCTTAATTCACAACAGCCAAATTATGTTACCAAACTAGATGCCTTTCAACAGATGTATGGATAAAGAAAATGTGATATATATATATATATATATATATATATATATATATATATATATATATATATATATAATCTGATAGAATTTACTCAGACATAAAGAAGAATGAAATTATGGCATTTGCAGGTAAATAGATTAAGGTAGAAAATATCATACTAAGTGAAATAAGCCAATCCCCCCCCCCAAAAAAAAAAGATAAATGTTTTTCTAACATGCAGATAGATGCAAATTCACAATAAGTAGGGGGAAAGCTAGGGAAAAATAGAGGTACTTTGGATTAGGCAGAGGGGAATGAAGGGCGGAGAGGGGTATGGGGGTAGGGAGAATAGAATAATTAATGAGAAATTATTAACCTATGTACATATATGCTTACATGATCTGTATGATTCTACATCATGTTCAACCAGAAGAATGGGAAGCTATAATCCATTTATGTATGTTGTGTCAAAATGCATTCTACTGTCATGTAAAATTAATTAGAACAAATGAAAAAAAAACTTAGAAATCTTTGAGTCCATATAACTAAATAAATCCCAGGTAGTTTTTAAAATCAGCTACATTTTGTTTCTAACACATAGTATCACAGAAATTCCCCAGCCTGCCTCCTCTTCTTGCCCATGGTTATAGTAAACTCCATGTTCTTGTGGTCACTCCCCTCCCTTTCCTAGGCTGGATTATATTTGCAGCCCAAGCTTTATCTTCAACAGCAACAACTGTGGAATTTTTTTTAGACTCAGCTGGACAAAGATCTTACTGCTGTGTCCTGATCTCCTCCCCATATTTAATCAATGATGACATTTATTGAATTTTAATTTATTTTGAAATTTTCTTATTTATCTTGGTTTATTTCTTATGCAGTTAACTGTTTCATAGCTCTAACTAGCAGTGTTGTGCATTGGATAAATGAATAAAATATTGAATAAAATAGCAAGAAAATATGTTCTACTGAAGTGTGTCAGTATTCCCCTATCTAGCTGCCTTCATCTTACTTGATCTGTAATCTATTATCCCTCTGCTGTCACTATCTAGACTCTTCAACCATCAGGTTCTAGCTTGCCCAGTCTGGCTTCATTTTATGAGATTTCCCTATTTCCTCTTTTCTCAACTTCCTATGTTCTGGGGACCTTTTTTCACACTTCATATCATCCCTCCAGCAGGGTGGGTTTTACTTGGGATTCCCTGTGTTTGGGGTTTTGAGATTGTACATTTCTAAAAATCCTGGTCATGATTTTTGTTTAATTTCAGATATTTAGGTTCACGTGTTGCTCAGCCCTCAGCACACCTGGTCCAATGCCCCCTCACTGTGCCCCCCATTTCTGCACTGCCAGCGGTCCTGAGCATACTGATTCTGCGCTGAGATCATTGCTCTCATGAGCCCTTCCTGACCTCCCGGGCACTAATGCTTACAAAATTGATAATTTATTGTGTACACTCTTCTTGGTTCAGGGACATGTTCTCTTTCTTCTTTTGTCTCCACATTACTTTCTACATTCCTGTTTTATGACCATCTGAAGTAGTTTGTATGAAGTGTGCTTATATGTATATACTTGTCAAATTCTCCAGCCAATATCAACATAATCTGGCCTCAACCAGCCCTTAGAAACACTTTAAGAAATTGTTCCTTCAAACATAATAAAGGTAACTGACAACAGGGTTTTTGGGGATTGCGTGTGGAGTGTTAAAATGACCAATATGCTGAAAGTTGTACACTTTGTCAAATTTTGATTTTATTGACTTGAATTATTTGAACTATCTCTTCCTAGTAATTTTACCCTGGCAACATACTAATTCTTATGAATCTTTGTATTTTTAGTTTATAAAATTAAGTTTAAAATAAGCCCTTCATAAGTTGATTATGTGAAAAAATTGAAAATACTAGATAAAAGTAATATGTTAAGTAATCAATAAATAGCCAAAAAATGGGGGGGACCTGAATTTCCATCCACTGATGAACAGATAAAGAAAATGTGGTACATATAAACAATGAAATACTATTTAGCCATAATAAAGAATGAAATCATGTCATTTAAAACAAGGATGGAAGCAGAGGTCATCATGTGTAGTGAAATAAGTGAGGCTCAGAAAGATGAGTACCACATGATCTCACTTACATGTGGAATCTAAAAGTTGATCATCTACAAGAGTATAATGGTGATTACCAAGGAATGAGGTAAATCAGGGAGAAGGAAGGCTGGGAGAAACAATGGCCAGGGGAAACAAAGTTACAGCCAGATAGGAGCATGAAGTTCTGGAGGAATATTGCACAGTAGGATGGTGATGAATAATAATATGATGTACATTTCAAAAAGCTAGAAAAGGAGTTTAAAATTTTTCACCATAAAGAAATGATGAATGAGGAGACAGATGTGTTTAATGTGATTTAAACATTGCACAATAAACTACAAAACAGGATCTCCAGTTTGCTGGTCTTCCCTGCAGATTTTGTGCTTACCAATCTCTATAATCATATGAGCTCATTCCAATGTGTATGGACAGTATCCCTTTTCTACTGCTTATTCTAAATTCCTTTCCACTTACCTTATTAACTCAGTTGTTCACTATGATATGAGTCACATTGTCATCTCTCAAATCTGTTGCCTGTTCAACATTATATTCTTGCATTGAATTTCCTACATTTGTACCACATGTTCAGCCACAGTCATGCCATAGAGCACCAAGACCATCCATTTGTTTTCCTCCTGTACCCCTGTGTAAGAATAGCCCTACTTCTTCCTGCTGGGAGAGTTGTTCCTTTCATGATCTTTGCTGTCCTGAAGGAGCTAGAACACAGGGTTCACCAAAATCCTAGCTATAGTCTCGGTGGCCAAGACCTTACAAAGAAGGACCCTAATCATTTCCCAGAAATGTTCAGAGGAGAGGCACAAAGTCCCACATTGGGACATTTTGCGTGATGATCCCACATGTTAGGAAAAATCCTGATGTCTGGGACACAAGGATTTCTAGCAAATGACCCTCCATTCTTGTTGATGCTTCAGCTGTGCCTTCAGCAGTCTAAGAATCTGTCAGCAAATAATTTCTTTATAATGGAGTTTGTGGCACAACCAAATGATCTCACTCTCATGCCTCCTTCTCTGGCACCCAAAGCATATGGTTCAGTCACCTCTTAAGATTAAGATAATGATTTTGGTTCAAGTTCTGCAGGCAGGCATGTCAAATCCACATCATGAATAACTGTCTACTCCTATGAAAATAAGCCTGCAGATTTCTGAAGATAGAAAGGATCCAACATAACTAGCTTTCTATCCTGTACAGCAATACAGGTGTGTATCTCACCACACAGAACTGGCTAAAGAAGACATTGAGACCTAACACTGGGAGTCTAGTTTCTACTGAATGCGTATCACTTTTGCACTGAAGGATCAAAAACCATGAGTTGAGTCATTTGAACCTGCACATATCTTCAGATGGATAGCCAATGAGCCTGCTGAAGGAAAGGGGTATTTAAGCAAGGAAATAGAGGGTACCTAGATCTCTGTGTTTGGGTAGTTTTGAGTTCCAGGATCTAGTGAAGGGAGAGGTGGCCAAGACCTTACAAGGAAGGACCCTAATCATTTTCCAAAAAGGAGCCATGGCCATTTCTCAGGTCACTAAGCACTCAATATATTGAGGGCTGGGGGATGCAGGCTTGGAGTTGATGTGAAGTGTCCTATTGTAGTGGATTGTACCAGTCTTGGGGAATAAATGCAATCAGGGAATCAGTAGATCCGCTGGCTTCATATGCATACCCAAGGCCATTTTTTTAAATAGTGCATTATACATAATATTGAGATTTATTTTGACATAATTATAGGAGAATGGAAAATAGTTTGATTCAATTTGGTCCTTAGTACTTCCCTTTCCCTCTCCCTCTTTTCCTTTCCTATACTAGATGTTTATTCTATTTTTTATAGATTTTTTAGTTAGTGCACTATGTATCTATATAAAGGTTCAAATTTGTGAGGTATTTTCATATGTGTAATTAGGAAACTCCTAAATGTATCATGAGATGTTAATTAACATACTCAGAAGGACATTATCCCTAGATTGATCCTTGGCTCATCCATACTAGGAAAGGCCAAGACAATCCTCTACAACTACACTCCTGTCTTGTCCCAAACTAAGAGAGACTTCTTTTTTTTAATATAAAAACCATTGACTCTTTAAAACAAAAATGACAATTTATTCAAGGCCTTATAACATATGTAAAAATAAAATATATATCCACTCAGAGGTTAACATTAAATAGAATATAATTGAGAGATTTTTATAGAGTTTTTTGTGATGTCATAGTGCATCAATTAAACATGTCATGTTAAGAATGCAAATTGTACAGACTGAAAATACAAAGGGTCATAGCAAAAAAAAATATTTCAAAAGTATAAATACATCACTCATTAAAAAAATTCAAGAAAGAAAAATATCCAGACAAAAAGATGAAACAAATAGGAGAAAATTTTAAAATAATATTTTTTAAAAACCCATAAAATCATCATGATAGGTGTGAGAAAAAGGACCTGAAAATGTTCATTATCTATTTTGTGCTAAATAGTTGTTAGAAAATTAGAAATAGAAGGAAAGTTTCTTATTCCTGTAGGATAATTCTTTTTTAAAAATCATGCAGATAAAAATAGAAAAATAAAACAGCATTTTATGATAAATAAATCTAGCTATTTGTAAGTAGAAGGGAAGCTCCTTCATCTTAAATAGCTATTTATGAAACAAATATAGCACACACCATACCTGAGGAAACATTGAAATCTTTGTCCCTGGTGATTGAGGATGATACAAATACTCCACACATCATTATATATGTTGAACATTGAAATGCAGATGTTAGAAAGTACTATAAAGTTAAAAAGGAAGACATTAACAAGGAATAAATAAAAGTGTTCTTATTTACAAATGAAAAGATAAAAGGTACATAGGCAACAAAAAGAGTGTTCAAACTATTAGAATTAACAAGTAAACTATTGAAGGTAATTGATATAAATCTACATGCATACCAACATAAAATTTAATCTTAATTTCTGAACCAGAACAAACAGAAAATTAGAAGTTTAAAAGTAAATTCAAAGTTGACTATCTTTTAAAAATCAAATTATACACAGAATTAATTCCTAAAAAAAGAAATATTGTTAGTCAAAAGTAAGGATTAAGCATGCATTCCAAAAAGGCTTAGTAACACAATATTACATGGTGGGGCCAAGTTCTGCATTCTCTCTCATATTCTCTCTCTCTCTCTCTCTCTCTCTCTCTCTCTCTCTCTCTCTCTCTCTCTCTCTCTGCTCTTCCACTGGGGAACAACAAGGAAAAATATCTCTAACAAGATGCTGGCTTTTGATCTTGGACTTTACATCTTCCAAAACTATGAGAAATAAATTTCTGTTTATTAAAAATTACCAAGTCTGCAATATTTTGTAACAGCAGCACAAAAAGGACTGAGACACCTTTATATGGATAATAACAAAACATTCCTAAGGAAAAAAAATATTCCTAAAAAATCCAACGACATCATTTTCGTGATTTAAAATATTCAATGTTGTACTTTATTTCTTCTCATCTAAAGATTTTAAAATAAGGAAAAGAAAGCTGGTGGATTACTTTATCTTATATATATGGAACCAGGCACAGTGGCACATGCCTGTAATCCTAGCAGCTGAGACAGGAGGATCATGAGTTCGAAGCCAGCCTCAGCAAAATTGAGGTGCTAGGCAACTCCGCGAGACCCTGTCTCTAAATAAAATACAATATAGGTCTGGGGATGTGGCTCAGTGATCAAGTGCCCCTGAGTTCAATCCTCAATACCTACCCTCCAAACTATCAATGATTTATTCTTTAGCTATGGAAATGAATATAGTGTTGCATGACACAGGAATAAAGAAATATACCAAGAAAATAGAATAGAGTCCAAAAACAGATCTAATCATACATGGCTACCTGATTTATAACCAGAGGCACTGAAATGCAAGGAAAAAAAGATTCTTTATTGAGTATTTATCTATTTGGATAAAATTATCCATTGAAAGTATTCATACTGGATCTATATTTGGATATCCATATACAGGTCCAAATCATGCAAATAAAAATGGAAAATATTAAATAGCTTTTTATGATAAACAAATCTGGTCAGTTATAAACATAAGGGAAATGTCATGTATTTATAAAGATATCTGAAGAGATATCTGTAAAGAGCTTTTTGTAATCCATATAGATGTCCCCAAATTAACTGACCTTGTATTAATTTCCTTTGACTCTTGAAAGAAACTTCCATAAGCTTTGTAGCTTCAACCTGTGTAAATTTATTCTCTCACCATTCTGAAGGCTAAAATTTTAAAATTGGTTTAACTGAGCTCAAGTTAAAGAGTTGGCAGGACTTATTCCTTCTGAAAACTCCAGAGAAGAATCTGTTCCCTTTTCTAGTCATGGAAGGCCTCCTGAATTCGAGGGTCTTGTCTGTTTCCTCATCTTCCAAATTAATGCTTCCGTCACCACATTTTCCATGTTTTTCAAATCTCCCCTTGTATATCTGACAAAAGGATACTTGTGATTGTTCATATGACTTATCCTGATAATACAGGATAATCTTAAGATCTTTTATTTAACCACATTTGCAAAAATCCCACTTGCCATATAACATGAACAGATTGTATGGATTAAGGCATGAATGTTTTGGATGACATGGTTCAGGCTACCACAGAACCTTCACTTCAAGCTTAGTAAAATTGATAGCTAAAGGGTGAGAGTAGGTAGACACTAGAAGGGATCATAGGAAGGGCTTTGTAGAGTTGCTAAGAACTCTATTCCTTAAATTGGGTGCTGGCTTTCAGAAGAGTCATAAAATTCTTCCAGCTGTATACTAATGATAAAAGTACTTTCCTAAAATTATTGAATTTTAATCAAGAGCTTATGCTAAAAAAGGACTATATTCCATAGTAGGTATGACTATCTCCATTAAAATAATTATGAAACAGTACTTTAAAGTTAAATACAACCAGTCAATGTAGCATGATGTCCTTGAGCCCAGAGATTTTGTTAGTTACTTCTAAATTTTTCCCATTACTTCATGCTCTAGACCCCAAGGCAGATTCCTGTGATTACTTAATGTAAGACATCTTATGCTGAGCATTCTTCTTGGGCTAATACTCAAAAACCAAGCCAGTTTTTATTCTTGTTGTTTTCAAGTTACTCATAAGCTTTGCTTATGAAAAATACTGCATCAGCCAGTACACATTCAAGTGTTGTGTGAACACCAAATATCTTGGTTGTTTAACAAACTGAGTATCAATTGATCCGTAGCAAATTGAACATAAACCACAATATTGAATGACATGCATTCACTTTGATAATCAATCTTGTACCTGTTGTTTCAATAGAGGTGTAAAACACTAAAAAGTTTTCTCAATTTATATCCAAATTCCTTCAATTTTTATTAAATTATCCTATCATTTTTGTTTGACTTTTAGAGAATAAAACTGAATACTGTAGCCGATCAAAAATCTAAGTGTGAGAAATGATTCTCAAAAAATACACTGATACTCTCCTAATTGAGTGCTGGGCTTTCTCATTAATGGCAGTGTTGTGATTAGAGTGCAGTAGTATTGGCAGACTCCCTCTTGTTTCACTTTGTGTTGATTCCCACAACCCTTTCTTAGTTATTTCTCTTATGCCCCTGAGGCTGCTCAGCAAAAATTAATAAAAGCTGACAACTTGCTGAAATATTTGTCTTGAATCCATCCTTTTCAATTGCATTGGTCACGTATGTGCCTAGAGGAATGGGATTTCATCTTTCCTGAAATGCTAGACCTTAAGCCAGCCTTCTGGTGGGGTAATGGGTGAAATGTTCTGAAGGAAAGACAATTACTTATTCTTTAATTTATGAGTCTATACAATCAGTTTGTGGGACACACACACATACTTACACAAAGTTGGGTACATGTGCACATTACTACATATCTGTTTTCCTGGAATCCACCTACAAATCTGTCTATCATCTATCTATGATTTGATGAGCATCTTTCATTTTTCTATGGCGTACATATTAGTGGAATGCTACAGCGTTCTTGGCTACTTACATATTTTCTTACCTGTGTTACCCACAAATACTAGGCATGAGATAAAGACATCAGTTACTAGTGGGCAGGTATGAAGCTGCTAAATGCTATGTCTGCATGATGATTAAAATACTTCACACTTACGACTAGAAAGAGGTGAATACCATGCCAACAAGATGGCTCTGACAGATCAATGTCCTCTGGAATTACAGCAATTGAATCTTACCATCTTCTATGCAAGTGTCTGTAATGTTTTAGATTTTCAAGAACTCAAAATAGTCCCTGAAAGCAAACATTTATTTTTCCTCTTTTATTCACCACTATGTTTTAAGAGTTTGGAACAGTGATTGGCACATATTAGAGGTTCAATATATTTACTTTGTGAATAAACAACACACAGTTAAGCAAGTGAAAGGTAAAAATTGTATTTAATATTAAATTATACATTTATCTATATTAAATTATTCTCACACACTAATTCAAATACATGAAATATAATGTGAAGTAAATTATAAACAATGCCTACTTACAATTAGTAATAAATAAATAATTGAGTAACTTTGTGAAATATCACTGGTCTTTGAACCCCTTAGACTCTCCCCCCCTTAACTCCCCCATGTTAGGGATTAAATCCAGGGCATTGTGCATAGTACACAAGCACTCTACCACTGAGCAGCCCTCAGGACTCTTTATTAACTCTCAAAACAGCATAAAAAAATTTAGTGCCCTGTGAGCATATTCTGCAAATTAAACCTATCTCTGTTTCACATGTGACCACACAAATGTATAGTTTCCTCAGTTTGAGACAAAAATGGGTAGCCATGACAGGCACAGTGGCTCATGCCTGTAATCCCAGCAGCTCTGTAGGCCTGGACAGGAGGATCGCAAGTTCAAAGCCAGCCTCAGCAATGGCAAGGTGCTCAGCAACTCAGTGAGACCCTGTCTGTAAATAAAATACAAAGTAGGGCTGGGGATGTGGCTCAGTGGTCAAGAGCCCCTGAGTTCAATCCTCAGTACTAAAAAAAAGGAAAAATGGGTAGCCATGCAAAACATCCTGCTTATATGGTCAGTGGAATTCAGAGAGATCAAAGAAGAGGGACAAAGAACAAAGAAACCAAAATATGTATGAATTAAAGAAGACAGGGCTGGGGATGTGGCTCAAGTGGTAGCGCGCTCGCCTGGCATGTGTGCAGCCTGGGTTCGATCCTCAGCACCACATACAAACAAAGATGTTGTGTCCGACGAAAACTAAAAAAAAAAAATAAATATTAAAAAAATCTCTCTCTCTCTCTCTCTCTCTCTCTCTCTCTCTCTTTAAAAAAAAGAAGACAATACATTTGTAATGGTTTCTCAAATGTATCTCTGACTATATTCCAGGGCTATGAAAGTAAATAAATGTGTTATATTTTGTTCTTTATTGAATCTTCAGCTCGTTCAATGGAGTGGATCTCATACATATAAATTTTTATTAATAGAAAACAAACACATATGAAATTCACAGTCTGTGAATGGCTCACTCCACTTGTTCAGCCTTATTAATGTAAGATGACCCTAAGACCAGTGTTACCTACAATAGATTTATTATCAGTTCAATGTAATAAAAGATTTATTAAACTTTAAACATACTCATGGATGTTTAAATAGTTGCCATAGTTTTTTTTCCTGCTGGAAACTCCAATATTTTGGGAAATAATGGTTTCAGAATAAACACGTGAAATAGTTCAACCTGAGAGTGGTTATAATATTTTAAAGAAAAAAAAGAACATATTAGTTACTTTTAAAATCAAAGGACTATGAAAACTATAGCACAAAGGTACCTAGTTGATGATTATCAAATTCTAAAACACTTAGTATAAGTGATAGCCCCTAAGAAGAGCCAGGGGAGAGGAAGGCAAGTCCCAAGCAATGGTGTAGGAGGAAGCCTCCTGCAGAAGGTGGGACCATGGTGACATGGAAGGAGGAGACAACTGGAGAGAGAGCAGTATATCCTACAGGTGCACAAAAGGAAAGAGAAGGGTTTTAGCTGTTAGAAACATCTCTGCTAGATGCTAAAGTATGTAAAAAGCATTAAGTTTTTCATATTTCCTGGAATGACTTCTCCGTCCTGTGCTACATAACTCAGAATATAGGGAGATAAAGTGGAAGAACAGGTGTATTCATAGGACACAACCAGAGTACCCAGACATGGACTCACATCAACTCCTTCAATGCAATCAACGGGAAAGCTTTATATTAGCAAAGTTTTCACAATTCATCTTAACTTTTATTATATGTATCTGAAGATCTCAAAAAGAAAAGATTGGGGAAAAAAGATCTAGTATACTCAAAAGAGAATTGATGCATTTAAAATCATTTGAGTAATATATTGACTTCAATTGTAGGGAAAAATCATGAAACTCTTTTTATGATTAATTACATTAATCAGCAGGGAAGAAAACAGGATCAAAATTGACAGGTATGGGGGTGATGATTGTAACAGTGTTTTCAATTTTTCCTGTAGGGAATACAATCCCAAACTAGCATGATCTTTTCAAGTAAACTCAAAAGCTGAACAATGTCTTCAGATGAAAGCATGTTGTTAACAGTGGCCCTTGCTGTGCTCTATGAGTGGACAATAATATTCTCTATAAAACTAGCTACTGGAAATTAAATATTACTTTCATTGAAAATTCACAAGCCTGTCACAATCTTTTTATTAGGAACATAGCTAATCAAATGAAATGCCCTCCTTCTTACCCACCACAATTATACTGCTAAAGTAACAGAGAGATACTAAATTTAAATTCCTATACAGCATCACAATCATGACTCGAAAAAGAATTCATTTATTTTCAAGGAAGTGGAGGGAATATACTGTGTTTTGGACATTGACATGTTAAATTCTGTCTTGGAGCAATTTAACAAATAATACACATGAAATTCCTGTAAGAATAAATATTATGCAGTAGTCTTCAAAGGACAACTTCTTACTGTGAATCACAGTCATATGCAAAGAACTATTCAAAACTACCTTAAGTGAATGCTATTTAGTGAAAATTACAGAATAGTTGAGGCATTAATATAAGATGCCAACATAGATTAAAATTTGGAAATACATGTATGAAGATTTGAATTTGGTGTCAACTTACCTTATATACAAACAGAGATATGATAAATTGTGGTATATTTGTGTACTAAGAATTGTGAAGCAAAAATAAAATAAAATAAAATAAAATTTGGAAGAAGCTTAGAGAGCAAACATTTTTGTATAAATAGAGGTCAAAGAATTGCAAAACAGTTTATCTCATCATGAAAATCATTCTAAGAAAAAGAAGGCTGGCTCAGTTACTACCCTGTTATTTTCATAGCTCTATTTGTGTATGCTTATGCCAAAATCAAACTGTATAAATTAGTGATGCCTTTAGAGTATGTCTTCATATCTAGCAGATTAAACCCTTCTTCAAGATTTTCATGTTTCCACATGAATTTTGTAATTACCTTTCAGCTAGTTTCAAAAAAAAAAAAAAAACTGCTGATATTTTCTTTATGGTTTTATTGAATTTCTAGATAAGATAGGGAGAGTTGATTTGTTTAGGTTTCTAATCCATGAATATAGTATAGCTCATGAACATCATATGATATCCATCAACTTACAGTTATACAGGTGAGTGTTGGGTTCTACAAATTCAATTTAAGAATTTTATCTTAGCATCCAAATTTTTATACTCTTCAAAACTGTATCTCCACAAACTTGAAGAAAATTAACTGTGACACATACCACTAATAAAAGTTATAGATTATGGACTATAAAAACAGGTCATATAAATCCATACGAAAAATACCAGCCAAGGCAATTCGAAAGTAGGCAAAATACTTAAACAGAAAACATTTCAAAATATATTCACATGGTCAATAAGCTTATGAAATGTATTCAACCTCATCAGTCATAATCTAAATAAAATTTGCATAAATTGATACCACTAAATATATACTAGGAAGACTAAAATAAAAAAGATACACAAAGGAAAGTATTTGAAAGCAAGTAGAGTAATGAGAATTCAAATACACTGCTGGCTAGACTGTAAATTTGTGTAGTGACTTAGAACTGCTTGGCGCAAGGTGCTAGGATAAATGTGTACATATGGTTTACCAGAATTCAACAATCCATTGGTAAGGAGTCAGCCAGCTGAACATAACTGAACTAATTTCAAAATAGCATTCCTCAGAATTTATCTTCTTGGATATTTACTTAGAGTCCAGTTGGTATGTAGAAAACACACCAGTAATTTGAATATGGAAAATGTAAAGAAAAAATCAATTAGGAAAAAAGAGAAGACCTATTTAAAAAGAGTAAAATGAAATATCAAATTACTTAAGGCTTAGATACCATACCTAAGAAAGAAAGGAACATGTGAAAGAGAATCCCTCCACAAAGGTGAGATTTGATCCCTCTTCCAGGACAGCTATTGTCCAGTGATGCTGGAGATGTTTACTGAGTCACCAGACTTAGGCAGACTTGGTTAACAGCTGTGTGGCCAAGGTAGGCAAGTAAGAATCATGGGGTGGTAAAGAGGGAAACTGGGTTGTCCCTTGCTGCAGCTGGCTCACAGCTACTAGATGCATCTTGATGAACAGTTTTATTCTGCCACCCTGCCAACAGACTGAGTAGGAAACCATGGGAAAGAACTAGCAAGAAACACCTGCCAATCACTGCATTGCCATGTATGTTGCTGGTCTGCACATTTTCAGAGCATGAGGGGAGCAAGCAGAACCAGGGGTGAAGTTCACTTGCAGGGTCCCTCCAGACCCCTTCACTGAGAAAACACAACAATGTGCCAGATGGCCAAAAAGAAATCTTCACTGATTCTAGCTCCAGAAGAGGGAAGCAAGGCAAAGAGGGGCAGATTTGGGGCTGAGAAATAATAAAGTCATACCTGGCACAAGGAAGGATTAAATAATCTATCATAAAATTTTCAGAAATAAACTTATAATTAGAAGAAATTAAATGGGTGTGGATTTTGAGAGAACTATACCAAGATGAATATAGGTCTAGATCTTAACTGGGAAATAGTTTTCCAGAGTTCTGGTTAACCAGATTTAAATATCTTGCCAGGACTCCTGGAATTAGTGTAAAGGCCCTGTTGGGATGGCTCTCTTGAAGTGAGATTGAGATGATGGCATATATACCTCAAGAGGCGATACCAAAACCTGCCTAAGAAGAATACTGACAGAGGGCTTGGGAGCCTGAGAAAGTGAGAATGAGAGCACTGACTTGTGACATGAGCCAGAAAACCTTCCTTATGTCTCATCCCAAATGAATCCAGAGGCCAAAGTGGTTACCAGGGCTCCTCCATGTGCAGAGATACGTGGAAGGCTATTTCTAGCAGTGAAACAGGGCTGCCTGGGATGATGGTGGACCCCCAAATCCTGGTATTGGCTACTGAAATAGAAAAACATAAGCTCTCATTTATTAGGCAGATATTAAAATTCCTAATATAAGTATCCTTGTTTGGCAACAAAAATTTGGCTTTAATCCATTCAAGAATGGATTGTAATGTTGTAGTACATTGAACTATAAATATTCTCCAATACTTTCTTATAGGGATGCATAGCAATTTTTCTTCTTACTTTTTTTAAGATAAACACAACTATAGAGTGTATTTTGGCACATTGTACATTCATGGAGTATGACTTATTCTAACTAGGATCCCATTCTTGTGGTTGTACAGGATGTAGAGTTACACTGGTCATGCATTCAGACATGGACACAGGAAAGTTACATCCAATTCATTCTACTGTCTTTCCTATTCCCATCCCCACTCCCTTGCCTTTATTGCTTTTTATTAATCTAATGCACTTACAGTCCCCCACACCCCACAAGCTTATTGTGTGTTAGCATTTGAATATCAGAAGAACATTTGGCCTTTGGTTTGGGGGGATTGGCTTATTTCCCTTAGCATAATAGTCTCCAGTAGTTCCATCTATTTACCAGCAAAAGTTGTAATTTCATTCTTCTTTATGGCTGAGTAATATCCCATTGTGTATATTTACCATATTTTCTTTATCAATTCACCTGTTGAAGGGCACCTAGGTTGGTTCCATAGCTTTCCTATTGTGAAGTGAACTGCTATAAATGTTGGTGTGGCTGCATAACTGTAGTAGTAGGAGGCATAGCATTTTAACAGAGAACTTTATTCTGGAGAATGGGGAGTATCCAGTCCTCCCTGAGTGTATTATCAGGGTTCATTCTGAAAATGATCATCCAAAATACCAATTATGGAAGTTAGGTGATAAATAGAGTTCAGGTCTAAGTGCATTTCACTGTGGGTAGACTGTGCCTGTGGAGACAGCCCGTTGTCCTTTACATGGTGTTTCAGTGCACAGTTGGTCTGGGAAACACATGACAGCTGTCTGTTAGAGTAAGAAACACTGTGTAAAAGCCCTGAAGCTCTAGTCTCCTGCTTGTCAGTAGCAGCTTTACTGTTATTGAGGGTGAAATACAGAGGTTAGTACCACTGTCAAAGATTAAAATATTTGGGTTAGAAAGAAATGCTAGTTTTCTTTGTATCTCCATTTAATTAGTTTATTTGGACCTAGGGATGCATGGATTTTATGGGTAATGGTAAACTACTGGAACTTAGCTAAGTGTTATTATTGCCACAATCTGCATCAGTAGAGAGTCTCCAAAGCATTTAAATTTTATATGAAAAGACAAAAATAAGGGCTCACTGTCTTGTAGTCATGGGTAGATTAAATGCTTTCCTCTGTCACCATTGTAATATTCTGCGTGATATCATGCTGTTCTTGCACTGTGGATGTTAAGATAATTGGGCCTGAAGAGCAAGATGTGATATACATTCTGAATGCCAAAATGTGTGAAATTTTAAGGACTGAAAATCATTGGCATCCTGAGATATTTCCTCCAAAGTAAAAAATTAAAAAAAATAATGCATAACACATTAAGAAAGAGGTACCCAGTTCGATGGAGTAATTTAGAAACATGAAATCAACTTTTGAAAAACTACGTTTCTCACGTAAGTTTCAAAGATTCCTGTTTGAGTGGGACCAAGAGTAGGAGAATGATCTGTATTTTAAATTGTGTACAACTTGGTCCATGGGACATGCAGCTCTAATGATTACAAAGTGTCCATGGAAGTTAAGGATGTCATACACCTCTTTAAAAAGTACAAAGTATGGAAATGAATTTCTGACCGAGATAATTCTGGAAAAAAATATCCTAGGTTTTTGCAATGTGTGTGTGTGTGTTTGTGTGTAATTTCTTTTTAAAAAATTCTGATATGCTAGGAACCCCTAGTAGTAACAGATCAACTAATAATAGAATATCAAGTGACTATGCAATTGGAACTGCCTATAATGTGTTGGGTCAGATACAATGAGACATAAATCAAGGCATGCAAAGGAGCCACCTATCATCTGATGGAGATGGCACACTGGAGATAAGGATGGAGCACATTTGAAGGACATATGCAAATGGAATGAATTAAGTGGCTAATTGCCCCAGTCACTTATTTTGATCACATTGAGACATTCCCTCAGTTCACATATATGACCTTAATAGAACTTTCTCTATAACCAACGAACACAGGAGTTAAAAACTCAAGCCCTGGATACAGAAGGTTTAACATGATATGGTTTGGCAGTCAAAGTGGATTGCATAAGCCCTTTGTGAGAGAACTAAGAAATTCTCCCAATGAGCAGAGTCCAAGGTAGTGCACTGACTGTTCCCTGTGTACTGAAAAGCTGGCCCAAATCAGGATATACTCAAACTTCTATACAGTGTCAAAATAGCTCAGTCAGCTGGGCCAGGGACCTGAAAGCATACAAGGAGGTCTAGGGAAATACATGTAGATTAACCTGTGGCCGGGGGACAATCTATCTGTACCTTGCATCTGGAGTTGGGGTAGACATGGAGACACTGTCCATGCCCCCTTTAAGGGAGCGCTCACCAAGAAAGCTTGTCATCGGGAAGTTTCCAGCTGTAGCCTTTCAGGGTCTGCCTCATGGAAGGGAGGACTCAAGGGACTCTCCTACCCTAGTCCTTTCCAGACAGCCCACATTATGTCTATAGCTAAGATAGACATAAACATATAGGATAAGCAAATATATGGGATTAAAATGTTCAACATGGATTAAATAACTGGCTTGAACTGGTCACAGATTAAAAGCCTTGTTGATCATTTTTGATAGTAATAAGTAGCAAGATAAATCACCAATTATTTATTCCAAGAATAATTAATCTAACATAAAAATGGTACCTAAAAAGATAGTTTGAAACATATTTCCAAATTATTTGGTAGGTAGCCAAAACAATACACAGTTTGAGAGACTTGGGAGAGCTCAAATGGATGAGACTGGAGTACCCAAGCAATGGTTATGATTCAGTGAAATGTGAATGAATCTGTAGACCTTCAGGCAGTTTCCAGGGGTCCTCAACCTGGAAACCCCAAGAAAATACCTTGAAAAATATGGACTGATTAGAAGGGAAGGCCAATCTTGTGACATCCCGTGAGGTCCTTGAGAAAGTAAGTCCCGATCTTTTCTTTACATTCATCTTAAATGCCGGATTCAGTGGAGTCCAGATGCAATGATCCTCTTGCTATTCTGTGGTCCTACCAAGCACATTCCAGCTTTTTGCAGTTTCTATTTCTTCCTGGAAGGTTGTGCATGTGGCTTCATCCCTCACCAGCTGGGAAGCAAAGGCAATCTCCTCAGTGAAGACTTTCCTGGTTACTGAGTCTAGGGCTGAGCATCCCTCCCTCCAATCCTCCTCGCTTTCCCCTGCATTCCTTTTTCCCCTTAGAACTAATCACCATCCAACACACTGCATGCTTTTTCTAATGCATTATGGTTTATTGTTTATTTACCCCCAAAAGATAAGGGCTAGCTTATCCATTCCTATCCCTTGACAACTGGCCTACTGGAGGAGGAAGGGCTTTTCCTGCCAAGTACTTAGAGCAATTAATCCTGGTAAATGGCAAGGCTTGAACTGCAGCCCCCACACAGCACACATGGGGGTGGTGCCCCCCCACCTCTCTCAAATCACTGGCACTGTCTGGAAGGATAGGGCTGAAGTCAAACTTATGCAATATCAAATTGTTGTTGTTTTCTGGTCCCTGAGCATTCCAGGGATATGTGCTGTGTTTTCTTAATGATGCAGTTTGAAATATCCACAGTTAGAGTTGGAGTTAGTTGTCTACTTTGGCTAGATCTGTTCACTACCTTTGTATAAAAATGATCAAGAGGGCACCCATTTAAGCACTAATGATCTTGGCCCTGACGCTTGGCATGTGTACTGTTTGGCCATCATCCTTATTTTCGGAATATCTTCGCAAAATGCATTCATGAATTTCCGCAAGATTTTCATTCCTGCTGCATCCCCAAAACCCAGGAAAATGCCTGCAAACAAAGCAGATCAAACATTAGTGATTGCATTCCTAGGGCTCTCAGAGCTCTCAGTCTCCTTGCCGCTTCGGGGACATGCTTAATGACATGTGGAGACCAATTGCTTCCTCTAAACAGTACACTAGAGTGACATAGGGGAAGGTTGAAACCAATGGTGAGGTGCCAGGGAAATACAATTCAAGATAGTCAGGGAGAGAGAAATTTTTAGATGAAAGGGGCAATAAAAGTGCCCCAAACTCTAAAGACGAGAAAGTAAGGATGGAGGTGATGCTTCCAGTTTTGGAGAAGAATAAATTTGGTGTTTTTTAAGAGAATACTTCAGTGTCAAATAGGAATTCTGGCCAGACTCCTGGTGACTAGAAGGTTAGGTACAATAAAAAATGCAGGAAAGTGGAACTGAATTAGCACCCAGTGTGCCACTCTGAGATGAGACACCATCTAGGCCCTTGATATGCACTACAGTTTTAAATCTTCTTCATATCTTAAAATAATAGTGGCTTTTATTGTTCCCATTTTACATTAAAGCATACTGAAGCTGAGAGAAATGAAGGAAACTGTAAGGGTTTTGAAGTTCACATGTAATACAACCAAGATTTAAACCCAGCGTGACCGGGTCCCTACCAGAAGGGACAAACAGACCAAGTGAAGGTAAGTTTTATCTTCAACACAAACACTGTGGTTAGTAAGATTTGTAAGGAGAGTTGTTAATGGGGAAAATAATAAAGGGACTTCTGAGAAATAAAATACATATGCTTATGATAAAAATATGAGTAGTTGAAGTAATAAAATATGAATCTAGATTTTGTGTAAGATAAAACAATACATAACAGAGAGAGTTTATATTCATTCATATCAGGTGTCTTCTGAGTGTTCACCAGTTTGTCCCTTACCTCTTTGTGCAATCTTAGCAAATGACGCTTCTTATGCCTCAGTTTCCCCATGTATATAAACAATAATAGTATTTCTTTACATTGGTTGTTATGAAGATTAGATTAGTACCTGTAAAGCATTTAGAATAGTGACTGTCAGGCAGAAAACATTCTGTATGGTCACCATGGCTGTACCACAGAGATATGGCAAGGACAGATCATGAAAGACTACATAATTATTTGTTATTTCAAATAACAAATTAATGATTAATTCGTTTTTTGAAATAACAAATTAATCATTAATCAATCCTCCATAATGGAGTGATTCTCACCTGTTTTGCAAGACGTCAGTCACATCTGACTTTCTCATTGGTGTCTTCTTAACCTTCTCCTCTCTAACATGCTCTACTTCCATCCAAGACGGAGCCTTTGCTCCTGCCCACTTGTGAATTTACGTCTTCAGGTCAGAGTTTGACTGTAGACTTTCCTATCTAAATGCCGAATATCTCTATTTGGATATTGAATGAAAATCACAACACAAGCAATTCCAAATCTCAACTGCTCATCTCCCCTCACCAAAACACATCCTATCCATTGCCTTTACTATCCTTTACTATCCTTGACAACTCTGTACTTCTATTACTCACAATCATCCTTAATACACCTCTTTCTTTCGAATCCGGGAAGCCAGGTGGTTCTCAGGATCTTTAATTATTTGCATCCTCCTTAATATGTCACTTAATTTTCTTATTTTCTATTCTAACTCTAGAAAATTCTGCTGTCTCTAACATTCAAAGTGAAGGAGAAGAAGGACTACCACTTCTCATCATCCCCTATCAGACAATCTTCATCCAGACTATTACCGACACAGCAACCAAAGAACAATTAAAAATGGATAGCAGACTACATTGCTCCCCAAATTTGTCACATCACTAAAAGTAAAATCAGAATCTTTACAAGGGTCAACATTACCTCACATGAACTTTCTCTCCTCTTGCATCTCCAATTGTCTATGCTGTTTTTAATTTCACTGACCACCCATTGATTTCTTGAACACACCAGGCATGACATTATCTCAGGATTTCTCCATGGGCTGCTCATTCTGCATTTCTAGAAATCTACATGGCTCACTCCATCCTTCATTCAAGCCTTTCTTTAAATGGTACATGATCATTGAAGCCTGCACACACCATCAAAAATAATACGACACACCTCCCTGTGCAGCAAAGACTTCTCTTTCCTGATGTTATTTTATAAACAGCAATATCATATTGTGACATGTCACTTAATTTCCTTATTTACTTCTTATATTGTTTATCTAACTCTGATGGCTATAATAACAAGCTTTGTGAAGATAAGAAAATTTGTTTTGTTAATTAATTTTTCCAAATGCCTGGAAGTACATGTGGAATGTACTATAGCAATATTTGTTGAATAAATGATGAATGAATAAGTAAATGAATATTACATTTCTTTTTTACCTTATGAAATTTCTAACAGACAAAGGGAGGGCTCAGGATCTTTAATTATTTGCACCTTCCTTAATATCTAACAGACTGCCATGAAAATTTCTACATCAAATTACAAACTTTCTTTAAGATGATCTCAGTATATTGATTTAAACTTGCAAGCATTGCTGTATGCCTCTCTTGTGTGTGTGTGTGTGTGTGTGTGTGTGTGTGATGATCCTGTTGACTTCAAAGTTCAGTTATCAAAGGAAGTCCTATAATGGGAAAAAGTGGGCTATTAAGTATTTTTGGCATATCAGCTAGAAAAAGCCAATTTAGAAAGCTGTCATAAAATGAATGAATAAAATTTGAAATTCAAAGTTATGAGTTATGAATTCAATCATTTAAGAAAGACAGTCCTTTGATTTATATTTTTTCTGGTGTATTATCTAATGTCAGTCTCTAGTTTTATCATGCCACTCAATTCAGGTACATCCTTGAGTTAGAGATGTAATATTTCTCCATAAGAAAAAGGATGAGTTTTACCTTTAAAAAGAAAAATTACCTTCCTGAAGCAAGCCTAAATGAAAATAAATACATTTCACCTCTCTTTGTCTCTCTACCCATACCATGTCCCTATCTTGTAGATAGCATTTCATATTAAAATGACACATTGAGTTTTGAGAATGCAAATATTTCTATTCTAATGCCCTCCCTAAAAACTTAACATATGGTAGAGAATCATGTTGGGTGTCGGAATTGCAATTCAACATGATTCTTCCATCTCTGTATTCTTTTACCTCCTTCATCTTCTTTGGCCAGTACGTATCCTCCAGGGACTTTACCTTTACCACGTCCTGTAGTCAGATAATTTCAAAAGTTTCATCAGGTGCACTTAACTAGATTTTATGTGATATGAAGGTGGGAAGGATAGAAAAATAAAGATAACAATACAAATTGTAATAGGAAGACATTTAAGAGAGATGTCAAGATAGCAAATCATGAGTTAACAACATGCTCTATGGAAAACTAAATGCAGGAAATTTAGTTTACTGCATATTAAATAATACTATATTATATTTCTGATGAGTCAAAATAGTCTAGAAATGATAAGAAGGGAGCTAACACCACTTTAAAGATTATATATATATATATATATATATATATATATATATATATATATATATATATATATATGAAAATAAATTATAGTCATTCTTCTTTGAATTACCTGTATCACATTTGAAATATTTAGGCTTACAGTCCAAGTCTTTTAAGGCTGTTGGAAAATATAGAAGATTCAGAAGAAGAGAATGACTTCAATGAGGTTATTTGAAATGACATAATAGAAAAATAGCTGAATAATGGGAAAGATTTATCATGAAAAAAAGAGAACTCCAAGGAAACAAAGAGCTCTGAAAATGCTTAAATCCTTATAACATAAAGAAAAGGGTAATGTCTTGTGAGTGGGTCCAGAGGTTCAAATTAGACACAATGGATCCAAGTTACAGAATAACAAATAGAGTGTCCAATAACAAGTGAACTAAATCCTTAATAATTAAAGTTGAAAAATCTGTGAGATAATATTTACCCTATTTTCATTGTGTGAGGTGTTAATACAATTTTAGTAAGTCATTTGTTTACAAGGAATTTTCTAAAACACTATAAATAGACCAGGTGGCCTCTTCCAACTCTAATGTCCTCTGATGTGGAGGACTTAGTTTGGCTGTGACCCCTTGCATCCTCTGTTGGCTCCTCCTCTGAGGTTGATATCTATAATTTTTTGCTCACTGTAGCTTCCTTGTTTTGGGTCCTGGCACAATTTTCACCTTTCATCTTCCTTTACTGATATTTACTTGCTCCTCTACCAATTCTGGGCTACATCATCAGAAATATCAACTCCACTCTTAGTAACTATGCTAAAATATTTCCCTCCTTAACTTTTCTTTTAAAACTGTTTTCTATTCCATTACCTGCACTCTAACTCCAACAATGCATTCAGAGAGGAATAACAGGACAGAGTGTGTTAACAGAAAACCAGTATGTATTGAATACCATATGTTTACCCTCCATATTGTGCAATGAAAAGACATGCCAAAGTTGCTTCAGCAGAAATATATTTTATAAATATATTTTAATACAAAATAAAAATAATATTTTAAATAGTCTTGACCAGGACCCACTTCTCCCATCTAAAACTTGAGTGTTCATCTGCAGTGGTAGGAAGGCAAGAGGAACTGCACTGGATCGTGCAGCTTGGTGCTGCCTGCTGTTTCAGTGCTCCAAAGTGTCGGGTGCACTCTGCTCTACCATTAATTGAAGCAACAACCACACTTTTTTGCAGAACCATCCCAAATCCCAAAACTTCTAAAAACATTCATGATATAACATAAAAATAATAAGCAAATATAATTCTAATTTTATAAAAGCCTGAAAGTGGTCCTATTGTGATTAGTCATAGGTTCATGGGTTTGTTTTCTTTTTTAATTATCTCAGTTTGTTTTTTACATAATTCTGAAAAAAATACATATCATTATGCATATGGGTGATCACGTGAAGCTGTTTTGTCATTAAGTTCTTTCTGACAATAAATGAGAAATGAAGGTATTTTACAATTTTGGGCCCTATCATGTTAATGACTAAGATTGCTTAGACCAATTTCTAAGTGATTGAAATCGTTCATCTTCTGGATAGAGCTTGCTGGCCCCTAGACTCTGGTGAATTTCCTTGTCCCTGTTTCTTGTGCATTTGGATTTTGAACTCAGGAAAAATTAAAAAAATTGCTTTTATAATGATCCCGAATAGCCCCAATCACTCAAATATATTTTTACATAAATTAAATTCCCCTTGAACCTTTCTCTTGACTCTCAATGAATGTGAGTTCATACTCCACAGTATTATTTTGCATTGCTATCACTCATGGAAGCTTTATTTCTTCACTTCTTATACTTGTACTCAAACCAATCTTCAAAATTTAAGGTGTTGCTATAATTGGATCTGCAATATCCTGCAAGGGCTCATGTGTTGAAGGCTCAGTCCACAGATGGAGACATTGGGATGGGATGGAACCCATAGGAGGTAGGGCTTCCTTTAGGAAGTAGGTCACTGGGGATACAACCTTGAAGTGTATAATGGGACTCCAGCTCCTTCCTTTCTCTCCCCCCATCTCTACTTCCTGGCTGCCCTTAAGGGGAGCTTTCTTCATTGTGCCCTCCCTGTTTTGTGCCCATGTGCCCATCATGTTTTGTCTCACTATAGGCCTAAAACCAGTTGAGCCGGTTGACCGCTGACTCCCTGAATCCATGAGCTAAAGTACACCCTTCCTCCTTTTAAATTGTTTATGTCACGTACTTTGTCACAGTGCTGGAAAGGTAACACAATACATACAATGAGATTGCCTTTTACTGCTTTGCATTTCTCACAACATGTATTTACATCTCTAAACTTCTTCTCTCCATTAGCCCTCCTACTTCTAAAGAAAACACTTTCATTTTCATTTTAGTTCTTCAGATTTCAAGGATTCTCTTTTGTATATTGTTCTATGATTTTGTTCCATTGCAAGTCTCTGGATGTTGTTAATTGATTTAAAAAAATAGCTCAACTCTTGCTTATATTCAAGCACATGTCCTTATATTCAAACACATATTCTAACAGTCATATCATTCTCTTCATTACATCCCTGCCTGGTTTTACAAGGTAGTTACATATAACTTTCCAATTTCTCTTTCTGTAGTGGTTACTGTAAGGAGTACAGGCTATTTTACTAAGATGCTTTTTGCTAACTTGTAAATAGAGATAATTCTAATACTTTGAGTAGTAAATAAATTAATATATTACAGATCTTAAAAACATCTGGAATGCATTGAGGGTGTTCCAGTCATTCTTGACTTCATTAAAATTTTTAATGTGTCTTCAATTATTTTAACAGAAGTTTTTATATGTAATTATTCTTTCAAAAATCTAGGGAGAAATTCAGATAATAAAAAGTTTGTCTTTTTTGTCTTTACAAGATTATATAATGCCTGGCTACATAAAGGGAGTGGTTTCATTAGCAAATTTTGGCTTTGAGTGTCTGTGGGAGTGAATATTACCTGTACATTGCTAAAGAGTTTCTAAGTGTGAAGTAGGAGCTAAAGTATCAAACAGCTGCTCACTTTCTAGCCATTTATCTCTTCATAGCTTTAATGTTTTTCTAGCTCCCAATAAATAATTTAAACTATAGCTGGGCAAATGCATAGAAAGCAGAAAGTGGGATGTCTAAGGAAAGTCTTTGAAATTTACAAAATAAGTATTTTTTTCATCATATCTAAAGTCTAAAAACTAAACACATAAAGACATGTGGATATGCAAATGAACACTTATTTTCTCATAATCACTTAGATAATAAAGGAATTATTCTTTTAATATCATTTAAAATGTATAATAAACTAATAAATATGTAAAACTGAAATTAATACAAATAAAACTGAAAGTAATAAAAAATGTGCATTTTCATATTAGTCATCTTTTGATCTTTGAACTTAAGTTAGCTACACTTCAAAATTTTTCTATGAATTTGTGTTTTGTTGTTATTATCACTAATCTATTCTGATTATTCTTTGTGAATGAATGTATTGTTTGAGAAAGAATGCTTATAATATTTTTGAAATATGCACATTTATATTCTATTTTCTAGAACTACAATTAGGTATTATTTTCATTTTATACAGTTTCCATGTAGGTTTATGAACTATGTCCTTTTTCCTCATTTTTTCTTATGTTTTAACTCATATTTCTCTTTGGAATCCTTTTGTTAATACTTCTTTGTGGTGGGAGTACTCAATAAGGCCTCTTAATGCATTAAGATCTAAATTTTATTTTACATATAATTTAAAAATAAATATTGTTATTCCATAATCATAAAAGTTTACTTTGCTGGTCTAAAGTCAGCATTCTGCCAGCACAATGTGCAGTAAATTCCACTCTTTCAATAGTTTCATTTATTCCCATTGCCAAGTCAGCTATCTTTCCATAATTATCAGTACTTTCCAGTTAACTAACTGTTTTCATCTTAGTTACTTTAAGCTCTATTTTTTGATGTCTTTAAAGTTTTATTACCAAACTCAGATCAGTTTATATTTCCTGAATCTGATAATTCATGTGTTCATAAATTCTAGAATATGTTCATCTACGTTGCTCTTGGACTTGCTTCTCTCCCATTCCCCTTACTGTCTTTCTTCTCCAGCTTTAACTGGCCCACTTATCAGATACTTTCTTTTGGACTCTCAATCATTCTGCTGCATTTCAAATCTCATTTTTTCCCATGTGATTTACATTGGCTACATTTTGAGATTTGCTTGACTCATTATTCATTCTTTTCTAGCTGAGCCTCCATAGCCATTTCATCCCTTGAATGAATTTTGAATGTGAACTTTTTTTTCATGCTTCAAATTTCTATATTGTTTTTGAAAATAAATTTCTCTTGTGGGTTTTTTCATTCTATTTCTTTAGATACAATTAAAATACCATTCTAATTTCCTGTTTGAATATTCTAGTATCTAAATTCTTTGAGTAACAATTCATTTCTTTGTGGAATCAGCTTATTTTTTGCTCACAGAGTCTATTTCCTTAAGCAATGTGATTTAGAAAAACAGTATATGATGTCAGAGTTAACCATAAAATCAAGACCTATATGTGGGTATTTTTTTTAAAATAGGAGAAAACAAAGTCTTCCTAACTAATCTAGGAATGTAACATATCAAACTACATATCAATTCTTCATATTCCCCCAAAATGAAAAAAAAAATTAAAAACAAATTGCAACTTACATAAGAAACAAAAGAATAATCACCCTAAAATACAATTATTAAAAATGAAGAAATAAAATTCAGCCACCTATTTAAAAAATATTCACAGATAGTGTCATAAAACAGTATGTGAATGTTCCTTACAGACATAAAAATGCTCAATTTCTTGTAATAATAAAGACAATATTAAACTAAATAGAGTTTTTAATCTTTGAGTATACTACAAAACTTTATTGACATATTTTGTTTATAAGAACAGGTGGAAACTCAGATAAGCATGTCTTGCGAGTGGGACTATAATGGAAATATCCCATATAGATAGAAATTTAGCAACGTGTAGCAGAATTACTCATGTACACATGCTGATTTATGCATCAGTCAGCTGTTATCACAATACAACTGCTTTAAAAAAAAGAATGAAAAACTTACCAACTTGAAGCAATGAACATTTATTTTTCTCATTAGTTTATTTTTAACCAAGGTACTGCATTGAGGAAGGCTATTCTATTTTTAAGATGCTCATTATCTGAGCTAAGCTCAATAGTATGTTATGGTTTAGATATGAAGTATCCTCCCAAAGTTCATGCATAAGACATGCAGAAATGTTCAGAGGTGAAAGATTATGAGAGTCATAACCTATTCAGTTGATTAATTCACTTGAATAGATTAACTAGGTGGTAATTGTAGGCAGGTAGGCTGTAGTTAGAGAAAGTGGGTCACTCGAGGAATGCCTTTGAGGTTTATATTTGTCCCTGGCATCTTGCTGTGGTTCTCTCTTCTTCCTGGCTGTCATGAACACAGCAGATTTCCTCCACCGTGCTCTTCTGCCATAATGTTCTGTCTCAATTCAGGCCCAGAGCTACAGAGTTAGCCAAAAATGAACTAAACCTCTGAAACTATGAGCCAAAATAAACTTTTTTCTCCTCTAAGTTGTTCTTTTCAGGTCTTTTAGTCACAGTGATACACACACACATACACACACAAATAAAATAAAATAATTAAAAGTGTATGAAATGTCTGCTTTCTGAAAGTTCCATTTTTCATTAAAAGCTACCCAATGCATATTCTCATGGCGAAGTACCAGTTCACAACAGACATGCCAATCAACTAAGTCTGTTTAAACCTTCTTCTGCTCAGAGACCAAAGAAAATCACATACGTAATCCCAAAGTAGCAGGTACAGGGAAATATACTCCTCCTTGGAGAAAAAGCGAGAGAGAAAGACAGAGATGAAGAGATGAATGGGTATTTGCTGCGTTTACTTCAATTTGAAATATGATTGCTTATTCAGAGTATTCTCATTCCTTCTGCATGAAAATCTGTATGTCTGGGGCAGGGCATCTTGGAATATTTATAGTCCCAAGAAGAAAAAAAAATCCTCTAAGACTAATAATAATAAAGTTATGTTAAAAGAACACAGGACATCATGCGACTTCACACTGGGGCTTCCAGATGTAATACAACATCATTTCCAAGTATTTCTGACCAAAAAAAATTAATCTGAATACATTGTAGTATGTAAATTTACCTTCTGGTCTATAGGAAATACAGGGAACAAAAAAATTAACAAAAATAAACAAAGAAACAGACACATCCAGTATTTATTACAATTTTTACAAAGAAATTAATCTGTATTCTTCAAAAGTCAGTGTTATTTTAAAAGTTTTAAAGTGTGGTCATACTTCTAGATTTAAAAGTTGTGGCAACTTGTGCAATGTGGATTCTTATTGGTTTGTGGACAATGAAAAGTCATTTTGAAGCAATGTGGAAATTGATTGTTATACAATAATGGCAAATTACTGTAAATTTACATATACATGTATAATTAGAATATTATTACTATATAATACATATAGCATATGTTGTATGTATATATATGATATACATAGAATATGATACTTTCTATACCATTTATTATTATGGAGTAAAAAAAGAATATTCATACATAAATATAATATGTTATGTGGACATACAAATACACATACCTATATACATACATAATTAGAGTATATAGTATATATATATATATGGCAAAAGAATTTTCATTGTATGGAGTAATATTGTATTTTTAGTGAATTATGCCAAACTTTTTAAGAATACATTTTCATGATGTCTGCAAATTATTTTTATAAGTTTCTGGGTATATTTATAGAGAGAAAGTAGAAAAATGTTAAAAAATGTCTTGAAGAAATAATGGTATGTATTGTAAACATCACCCTATTTTGTCCATTTTTGAAATATTTAAAATAAAGAAGCAGAGGGAGTGATTAAAATACAGTTGGTCTTATGCATATCTCTGTCTGAGCTTTTCTACATGTTTTTTTGGTTTGGTTATGAGAATCTTCAAGATGTAGGACAACTTGGGGCTGGTATGGACTGTGCTGCTGTGGAAACATGTTCCTTTCTACTGAAAACGTATTTGTGAAGATACAGAAAGTTTGAGGCTGGAGGTGTAGCTCAGTGGTAGAACACTTGCCTAGTGTGCATGAGGCCCTGGGTTCTATCTCCAATACCATAAAGAGTCAAAAAATAGACAACGATAAAGAATATATGAATCATAATAAATAACCTATAATACTTCTAAGGCAGCACTCTATCACTAAGCTACCTCTCTGTCCCTTATTTTATATCTTAGGGTGGACCTGATGCAGCACACATTAAGCCTACAGAAAGACCTCGAATCCTGGCCCCATCCTTATATCCAGGGCCTCTGAGATCTTGATTACCTACAGGACCAAAACTACGTCAACGTCCAAATTACTTATATCTCTCATTTGCCTTTTTACTTCTATTTTTTAATTCTTCACTATGAAAAAAAATTGAAACTTCTCTTGTTACCCTATGGAAGTACTAATCTCACATTTTCAGTCCCTCCTGTGTGGTGAGCCGCTTCTGCCGTTTCTGCAGATTATGGTCGCCATTACAAGATGACGCTGGCTCCGCTGTGGTCTGTGACAAACAACTCCTTATCTGGGAAAGTTGGCACATGATTTTTCACCACCCTGTGAGAAAGCTCCACGCGGCAGCTTTGCATTGGGGCTTGGGATGCTTTATTAAGGCTGGGAGGGGCATCAGAGAGGAAGAAGAAGAAATATCCAGGGACCTGAATAAACTGTTGAAAGAAGATTCTCGAGTTGCGTATTCCTTGCGGGCAAGGGGTCACGACAAGTGGTGCCGAAACCCGGGAACCAGAACTTTCAACAGTCAGGGGTGGTGCACCGGTTAGTCCCAGGTAAGTGGGATCCGCGATCAAAGCGGGGTTAGTCCCAGGTAAGTGGGATCCGCGATCAAAGCGGGGTTAGTCCCTAGTAAGTGGGATCCGCGACCAAAGCGGGACAGCTCCTCTGTAATGAAAGAGAGAGCCTTACATTTTATTGCAGCTGCACTGTGTACTTTCGCTTCTACTTTCGCTTTCTTTTTTTTGTGCTTCCTTTGTTGTTGTGTCATGGGTGCCGCATCTTCAAGTCCGCTTCTCCTGGCCCTAGATGGCCTGTTACGTTCCAAGGGACTGGAAGTGAAACGTACTTTACAGAGATTTTTACAGAAGATAGATATCGCTGCACCGTGGTTTGCATTTTCGGGCAGCCTTACTGTGCCTAGTTGGGA
This sequence comes from Marmota monax, assembly GCF_021218885.2. Taxonomy (NCBI): domain Eukaryota; kingdom Metazoa; phylum Chordata; class Mammalia; order Rodentia; family Sciuridae; genus Marmota; species Marmota monax. The sequence goes on from NW_026693121.1 coordinate 69,937, forward strand.
TAAATTAGGCAAAGATCTTGACTTTGCTTCTGAGCAGGGCATATTAGAGGGTGGGGTGATACCCCTTTGGAAAATGGTCCGTGGTTGCCTTACAGATGGTAAATGCCAGGAAGCTGTGAGTGAGGGTCAAGCTATTCTTGAGCAACTGCATGAGGAAAAATCTGAAGGATCATGTAGTGGAGTGGCAGAGAGTATTAAAAGTAACAGTAGTGAGAAGGCAAAAGAGCCTGAAGATAAAAATAGGAGAAGGCTCTACCCAGACTTGACAGAATTAAAAACGCCTGAGAACACAAGCGACTCAGAGAGTTCTGAGGACCTTGATATATTGTTACAACAACTACATAAGATAAAAATGAAAAAGAAGAAAAAGGAGACACAGGGCATGCAGGCCTACTGTAAGAAGGGGAAGGGAGTTAACATTGGTCAACAAAACTCTGAGGAGGAGGAGGTAGAATCTCTAGAAGAAGATATGGTGCCGATTGCCCCACCTCCGTATGTGGGGGGGAGCCAAGGTTCCGGGAGATCTTTTCATGCACAAGTTTGGAGGACAGTTAATACAGATATGGGACTTGCATACCCTGTATTTCAGGACAATAACAGGGGAAGATATCATGAGCCTTTAGACTTTAAGCTAATTAAAACCTTGGCAGAATCTGTCCGCACTTATGGCATAGATGCCGCTTTCACTCTCACTCAGGTGGAGGGACTTACTAGATTTTGCATGACTCCCTCAGATTGGGCTAGTCTAGTCCGCGCTTGTGTTTCCCCAGGGAAATATTAGGAGTCCAAAGTTGGCTGTTTAATGTTTCTGGCAGTACCCAAGACTCGGAGCGAGGTAGGAGGCTTAAAATTTCTGCAAATAATTCACAATTATCTAATGCTACATTACCCTCCGCAGCAGTCTGTCTCCAATCTCCGTTCCTGTTTCTTTTGGCTAATGATACATTACAGGGGATGCTTAATTGTTCTAATATTACCTGTTATTTGTCTGAGTGTTGGAATGCATCCTGGCCTATGGCAATGGTTATGAAAATTCCAACTTTTGTCCCAATCCCGGTTACTGCAGATCCAGAGTCATTTCCTATTGTTGAACTGATTAGAGCCCATAGAGATTTTGGAATTACGGCAGCTATAGTGACAGCTGTGGCGGTATCTGCTGCTGCAGCAGTTACAGCTGGAGTAGCCATGGCCAGCCAGGTACAAACTGCTGCCACTATTAATCAGGTTATTCAACATACATCCACCATACTTGAATCTCAAAGTAGAATTAATCAACACATTTTATCTGGGATTTTGGCTGCTAATCAAAGGATAGATCTGCTTCAAGCTCAAGTTGAGGAATTGTCTGATCTAGTACGTTTGGGTTGTATTGATCAACGTGCACATTTATGTATAACCTCTGTCAGATTTAATGATTCCAGAAATGCCTCCCGCATCATCGGAGAGTATCTATCCGGAACCTGGTCCATGGAAGCAGAAAACTTGACCCAGTCTCAACTAACTCAGATTGCTGTTCTGAATAGCACCCGTGTCGATCCTGTGACTTTGGGTCAATTCACCGATTGGATATCTTCTGCTTTTTCCTTCTTCAAAGAGTGGGTGGGAGTAGGCATTTTTGGTGCAATGTGTTGCTTCAGTGTTGTACTCTGTTTGTGGCTTCTCTGTCGCCTTAAGGCCCGCAGTGCTCACGATAAGGCTATGATCATACAAGCTCTTGCAGCTTTAGAAAATGGCAACTCGCCTCAAGTCTGGCTTGCGCATCTTAAGCAGTAAACCTTTGTCATGGTCGTTACACCCCAAGTTATTATAACATTGCACTGGGATCGACATGACTTTCCTTGTTATTCTCTTAGTGTTGGAAAGCCCTTGCACTCTGCCGGTCTTACTGCCATTGCACGCAGATGGGTTTCCACACTAGTACTTTTCTATTGCCTTGAAGTTCGTGCCTTTCTTTCAGGGTGCTGTCAACTTGTTTGTCATTATAAACAGCCACAGTTCAGCCTCAGCTATCCCCCTTCGTCCACCATCGTCACGATACAGGATGCGAGGCAAGGCACTGCACTTGAGTGATCCTTGACGAGGACCTCAAGGAGAGCATGTCCTATTGCATGCGGGTTAGACGCGTTCACGCCCCGCCCCACGAAAAAAGGCGTCGGCTGATATGGCTTCAGATCTGGGGAAGGCGCCTCCTTAGGACTAAGTCATACTATGCAGCCACTTCTGCACAGTGGGATAGGACCTCTACTCTCGCCTGTATTGTTTTAAGAAAACAGAAAAGGGGGAACTGTGGTGAGCCGCTTCTGCCGTTTCTGCAGATTATGGTCGCCATTACAAGATGACGCTGGCTCCGCTGTGGTCTGTGACAAACAACTCCTTATCTGGGAAAGTTGGCACATGATTTTTCACCACCCTGTGAGAAAGCTCCACGCGGCAGCTTTGCATTGGGGCTTGGGATGCTTTATTAAGGCTGGGAGGGGCATCAGAGAGGAAGAAGAAGAAATATCCAGGGACCTGAATAAACTGTTGAAAGAAGATTCTCGAGTTGCGTATTCCTTGCGGGCAAGGGGTCGCGACACTCCTGATACTTTTTCAGGATTTCTTTTGTCTATAATTTTAATCCTTTCTTTTATTTTTCTTTTTGTCTCAAGGAAAAGACTCCCAAGAATATCCACAGACAATAACTTTTTAAAATCATTCATCTTCGTATTTTCAGACATTTCCTATTTCAAAAAAAAAAAAAAAAAAAGAAAGAAAGCCAAAGGCTAAACATATCTGGGCCTTGCCATATATGTTAATTAATAGAACATATAAAAATATAAACAGCAAAATATAGAGAAATATTTTATCATTTTTGTTAAATACAAAAGTATAAACAAAGGAAATGTTTGTGTGTTCATAAACACTCCCATCCTAAATACTTTTTAATAAAACTTATGTTCAGTATGAAGATATTTTCCCACAAAAATCAAATGAGACAGGTCTATCCAGAAAGACAGGTATATCCAAAAATTGTGTATAAAGCATCTTTGGTCATTAAAAATAGAAAATAAGCTTTACTGATTTTAATATTATCATTTGAATTAAAGTTTGTAACAGAATAAACTGATACAAAGAAAAAATACTATTTTTACAAAACAAAACACCATCTTTTAATAGGGCACTGAATATAAATGTGCAAATGAATGTCAATATGTAGAAATATAGGTAACAATTTATGTCCACAATTTATTCAGAAAAATCCTATGTACCCTTTGTAATCTAACTCACCTACCACAAAAGGCAATAAAAATATATCTTTAAGGATGAGCAATATATTTACACTAAATATCAATATAAACAGTTACAGTTATTTTAAATAGGTACTTCAAATTATTTTACATATCACTTGAAAATATGTGATTCAGAAAAAGGAGGTGTAGAAGGGGGAGCATATACATACCTGTGTCTGATGTATATATTTGGTAGCTTATCAAAGATGCGCTCTTCCCCTCTCACTGTATGCTAGGTAACTGCAGAAATCTCTTATTAATATTAAAAAAAAATTGACATTTCTCTTTCTCAATTTCTTAGCAATTCCTGGAGTACAAGGACTGTAATTTACCTTATCTATCTGTTGATATTTAGTATCAAGATGGGAAGATTAAAAAAGTCATATTTGGAAAATAATCTGAGCTCCTTAATAGACATGGAACATGCAAAATGTTGCCAAGTGGTCTGTCCCAGATATGAGTAACAAGTGGAAATTTCCAATTTTAACATCATATTTTAATGTAAAAATCATGTATTTTTCTTTTGTAGTCTATTAGCAAAGAAGAAAAGTGTTTCCAAATTAACCAGTTGCATTAATATTTACCTGAGCTAATGCAATTATTCTTTAATAAATGAATTAAAATTTAATAAATTTTCATATAGGACCAATATCAAACTTCAAAGAAACAACTAAAAAATCAGCTATTTTTGTTGTTGAAAGAATATCAAAATCTAATCATATTTCCTCATTTGATAGTTGCCAACACCAAGGCCCAAGGAAACTGAGACTTGAACATGAGCATGTGATAAGGAGCAGTGACAGAGTGTCTTTGTTTACAATCAGGCCTCTTCATTCAGGTGATGAATGATCAGTGTCTAGGAGCTGAGCACTATGTCAGGCATATGAATATGATCCTGCAATCAAAATGCTCACCATTTATAGGAGGAATGTATTTTAAAATAGGCAGGCCACTATGTGAAAATCATTTTGTGTACCCATGTCCGAAGAACCATTTTGAATGTGTGCTGGTTTCGCCTGGAGAATGGAGATGGCACGTTAGACATCTTCAGCAAGGCTTCAGCAGTCCAACTGCATCCCAAAGGAGGAGTAACTAAGAGATGAAGGCAGGGTGCTCTGAACAGGAGAAACTGCAAGGGAAACCCTGTGGAATGGCACAGAGCTTCCCAGGGCAGGAGTCCATAGATGTGACAGGAGCATGCCGGGGAGATGGGAGGGTAAAATGGAAAGAGGCCTGAATGTTTGGAGAAGAGCTTGTTGTTTTTGATTTGTTTGTTTTTCAATGAAGATTCACAAGATTCATACACAGAAAATCAGGTGCTCAGGCTTGTCATTTGGAGAAATAGTTTTTAGCAACCTGAAGGGAAACTGGCTTAATGACAGATTAGAAATACATTATCTAGTTATGAAGAGATACCCTAATGTGGACATCTATTAGAGCCATAAGGAAGTGATTGAAGAAACATGATGTAAGAGACGAGTTGGAGGAACAAATGTGTATACTGGTCTTATAAAAGTGAGGGGAGAGGAGCCACAATTTTATGTTGATTGACCACATGATTGGCAGGTAGAAATACAGTAGGTGGTAAAGGTGTAAAGAAAATTTATGGATCTCACACAGTATACACTATGCTTGAGAAACTCTGAGAGGAAGGTAAATATAGACATTTAGAACACAAAGAGACAGGTCCGAGTTTCAGGCACCTTTTAGAAAGAAGTCAGAATATAATTGGTGATGGAAGTCCATTGAGGAATGGAAGATAAAAAGAAGAAAGAAAGACACAAAAAGAAAAAAGAACTAGAGCCAAATTTATAAAGAATGATTTAAAAAAATCTATAATTTTCAGAAATTATGGAAAATTTCATTTACAATTCAGTTTAATTAAACTGTACATTGTTTTCTAATTTACAATCTATGGCTAAATTTGCCTTCTCATCTTTTCAGCAAATCTAATCCTAGAACTAACCAAGGGGAAATCTATGGTATCATGTTATGTGTCTAAAAAATAGAAACTAAATGAGTATAGTATTAAAATTTCTGACATATATTTTACTTTGAAATTTAGCTTTTTGTCAAAAAAGTATGTTCATTTCATTGATATTTCCATCATGAAACGTGCTCCCAGAACAAATTTTTTTTTTATTAAAAAGAAAAAAAAACTTTTAGAAAGGAGACAGTAATGGAATGACTAAAGCAGTTTTATTCATCACCCATGAGAAATTACAAATATTTTCACATCTAAACAGTCTTTGATTATTCAGTCATTTGCAACGAAGTGTGTTTTTTTGGTAGGGCACACATGAAAAACTCATTAAAATGCATGAACAGATAGAATAAGATTGTCACCTCAGATATTCTCTTCTCTCTGAGTAAGCAAAATGAATAACTTCAGCAAAGAACAACTTTGTCTCAAATTTTCCATAATATAAGCATAAATACTCTGATGTTATAAAAGAATTTCTCTCCTGAGAACATGTCACAATTTCAGTCACTAGTAAAATCCGCTGCTTTTTATCTGTTTCTCATGGAAACTTTTGCTTAACTTACTCTATAAACTTTAATTTCTTACATACAAATAAACCCCTTCCCTATACAAATCCTCTAAAGAAATTCTTATAAAATTCATCTAAAAATTAAAGAAAAATGCTAGTAAAACAGAGTGATTGCTGTATATTCAGTTATTAGTCATGACTAAAGTAATGTGATGGTAACACTTGTTCAAAAATACATAAAATCCAGCTATGAAAAGATGGGGTAGGGCTCCATGTCACACTTTGTAACATTTAGCTCTTCCCCCTTTCGTCTCTTATATAAGATGAGCTCAAGGATTGTTTTGCACAGCAACTTGGAGATGAAACTTGATACACTTGGATGCCCCACTTTTCCATCAGATTTTTAGTAAAATGGGAGAAGAAATTATTCCATTTTCTTTTTTGTACTGGTAACTTCCTGTCAGCTAGAACTTACTGGCTCATAGTAGCAAGCCCCTGAAGATGTACTAGATGTATACAGGAACTAAGGGACCAGCCTGGGGCCTGGAGGAATGTGAGGGCTCTCTTCTGGACTACAGTCACTAGTATGTTAATCAAAAAGACTGCCTTTTTTTTAAATTGGGCAAAACATCTTCTTGTACAAAACAGAAAATTAATTATAATGCTAGCTATAAATTCTGGGTTAGTGAAAAATTTAATATATGAATTTAAAGAAAATTAAAATCTAACTTTCCTTCTCTATAGAAAATAAAATCTGTGAAGAATGAGTTAGAAGGAAGATACCTATTAAAAACAGAAAGTAACCCTACTTCTTTTTCATAACATACAATAAGCATATCATTTATCTTTTTGCCTTATTTTCAAATCTTTGAAACTGTATATATGTAAATATGAAACTCTAACTATTCCATGTCATCATACCACTTAAATAAAATTATTGTTTAATAGTTTAATCTATGCATAATTTACATCACTGAAAGGATTAGCATTTCTATTATAGAAATAGCTCCTAAAAATAAGAAATAAAAAAACTAATCAATATCCTTCCCAAATGGGCAGGAGATAAGGACAGCTCAGGCACACACACATTCAAAATCAATTCAAACAGCCATTATGTTTATGGCAAGCTAATTAACCTTACCACAAAAAGAGATATGTAACTTAAGACTCCCTTTGTCACTTATTGGATTAGAAAAAAATCCATGGATTTGAAATTACACACAATTGCACAAAATTATGGCAAAATTGGCATTCTTAAAAATGTTGAAGAAATTGGAAATTATCTTATCCTGTAAGTCAAGGAACTGGACAATATCTAGCATATCAAAGAATAAATGTGTATTATTTATTTATTGTTTGATCCAGAATTCCCTTGTCAAAAAAATATATCCTCAAGACACACTGGTGAAGCCAAGAAATGTCACAAACACAGATTGTACATGTGGCATTGTTTATACTAGCAATGACTGGCAGTAGCACAGAGCCCTATCAATAGGAAATTCATTAGTATTTGCAAAAAGAATAGTAGAAAGAATAATTACATGCAGCTTTAAAATGATTAAAAATATATGTTTATACGGTTATCATTCGTGAAATATTGATCACTTGATAATATATTGTTCAGTAAAAAGCAAAGAGGAGAAAATTTTACTTGTGTTAAAATAATGGTAGATTAGAACAAAAGTAATTAATTTTAAACATTTGTTGTTTATGAAGAGTAGAGAAAAGTGGGTAATATGGAGAGATACAAAAGCTATGCTTATTTAAATACACCCAGATACATTGCTTTTAATTTAGAACCATGCGAATGTTCTATATAATTAAAAAGTAAAATTGAATTAAATAAGCAATCCCCAAGAAACCACAGAAAATAAAGCAAATGAATTAAACTGTTTACTGAATTGATGATCAAAGTCAGAAAATATTGGAAGAGAATTTAAAAGATGGTTTGTTGAGCATCCCTGGTAGAATACCAACTGAAAAGAACAAGAATGGAAAACATATTTAAATCAGTCATATGATTTGTGGTAATATTGTTACTATATTATTAGTTTATAACTCTTACATGTATATCATGGGATAAAATAAACAGGGTAGTCACCTGATTTCACCTAGGAGAACCTGAAATTCTAAGATAAGGTAATATTCCATGACTCTCTGCCTGCCCCTGTGTGCTGCTGGGCCAATACCTCATCTGAAAGTAAACTAATCCTCTGGAAATTATATTCATAGATTAGTTTTTTTAAGATATAACCAGGAATGCACCTATTTTATTATAATATGTAAATATGTTTAGCTCTAGTAGATACTATGTAGCAAATTTCCCAAATGAAAGACTCTGGGAGGAGGGGCAGCAGCCTTTATTAAAGCACAGGGGAAGGGAGGATGGGCCCTGTGGGGGACACATGAGCACGAACTGCCCAGAATAGGTGCTCCCCAGTGTGGGTTACAGCAAGCCCCTTGTTACAGTGGCACTGGCCCACTAGAACAGCACATGTCATTGGTAGCCATCTGTCGCTTTCGTCCTACAGCAGGTAAGAACTGTGATGAGCAGGGTCCAGGCACTTTAGTTAATCCAGTGGTGTCAGCAGGTCTCCCAGGAACCAGAAAGTATCATATATTGTTGATCAGAGTGTAAAAATGTACATACACTTATTATGTTAATCACCTGAGTCAGGGTACACGAATTAAACATCACGTTATACCTCCTAAAGATATATCAATATTATGTGTCCATCCAAAACGTATACCTTGCAAAGGACAAGAAATGAGACTTCACCTTTACCACATCCATATTGCCCTTCCTAAGGAATATTTTTTGATAGACTCATATGTTTGTACATGTTTGGGAGGTACAATGTGGTGTAAATTTTTACACTGATCAACAATGCAGGATATTTCCAGTTGCTTCAAATATTCATTAATACTTGGTGTGGTCAAATTTTTAATTTAAAATCTATTGTTAGAGAATATCTATATGATTTTAGCTTGTATTTCCCTTTTGATTAATGAAATTGAATGATTTTAATATCCTCTCTTGTGAAGTATGTTTGCAATTTTTCCATTTTAAGAAATTGGTTTGCCTTACTTCTATTTGACTTGAAAGGATATATTTTCTACTTTTAATATGAGAACTTTCAGAGATACATATGTATATATCCATACATGTATGTGTGTGTGTTTGTGTGTGACACACTTTGTTATGCCTTTAACTCTTTTAAATAGAATATTTTTGATTAATGGAAGTTCTTAATTGCTAACCTTTCATTTCTCTGCTTTATGGTAAGCACATTTTACCTGGTTTAGGAAATCTTTCAGGATTCACTTCTAGTAATAGTTGAGTAAGGTCCTGCTAGACTCACTAGTTAGTAAATAATTTAAACTCTGAACAAAACACCCATGATTATGAACATGCTTACACAAACATTTACACCCTTAATAGAAGTCACTAGAGCTAATTAAAGCAGGTTCTTGTTGGGGGGGAGGGGCAAAACTAGAAGAAGGAAACAGCTCTTTGTGATTTTCTTGTATCTATAACTTCTAGATGGAAGAACATCAAACACTGGCAGAGAGCCTGGATTCCTGTGGCCGAAAGAGTGACAAGACAAAGCTACAGTGAGTTGCAGGTCAGTCATTCACAGAAGTGGCAGGGAATAGGAAATCCAGAATCTGTACCTCAGTTCTCCAACATTTGTAGCCCTCACTGAGAGGCAGGATCAACAGTTCAGGATGGGTTTTACAGTCCCTGGAGAAACTACTATGAAAATAAAGCAAAGAAGCACAACTAAAAAGCCAATAAATAAATTATAATGAACTTCCAAATCACACATGAGTAATCAAAAAAAAAAATGCAGGAAAAGGGCAATAAATAAACAGAGAAAATAAGGTACAACAGCAAAATGGTGGATCGTTCTACAAAAGGTGCAATAATATGAACACAGAGAGGGCTTGAAAATGGGCTAGAAAAGCAGGTAGGGAAAAAAGACTTGGATAGCTTAAGCCAGTAAGTCTTCACAGGCTACATTAAGGTCTGGTGATTCAGAGCAGGAGAGCAGAGTTTTCATATGAATAAAGAAGGAGATTTCATAATAAAAGGGTGAGAGAAAGGTTATAAAAATAGCAATCTTAAAAGCATGTGCATATATGCCAAAAGAATAGCTTCAGAATACAGTAAGCAAAAATTGACAGAATTAAAATGAAAAATCAGATAATTCCTCAATCATATTTGAGGGATTCAACATTCTTTTTTTAACAATTGATGGTATAAATAAGACAATTTACATTTTAGGAAATTGCATAATAAAACTGAACAGTAGAAATATTTTCAAACGCAGGTTGCACATTTATAAAGACTATAATCTGGACCCCGAAAAGTGTCTGGTTATATATAATAGGATTTCAATCATTCTTAATATACTCTCTTTAAGGCAAACATATTCAATGACAATGAGATATTAAACAAATCCCAAGCATTTCTTAAACATTACATGTAAACAAAATCCTTTGTTCAAGAAAGAAATCAAAAGAAAAAAGAGAAAATAATTAAAAATAACACATAAAAATTATGTGATGCATTTAAAGCAGTTACTATTGAGAAATTTATAGATTTAAGTGCCTATATTAGAAAATAAATACATACAAAATAAATATTTTAAAAGTTACCTCAAGAAGCATGGGAAGAAAAAAAGAGCAAATCAAATCCAACACAAGGTGAGGAAAGTAAATATAGTTGTTAGAGTGGAAATTAATGACAGAAAACAATGAGAAAAACTGACAAGGGTAAAACATTTTAAAAAGAGATAAATTCTATTTTAACTTACAAAAAATAATGAAAACAGAAATTACCAATATTCAGATGAAAGAGGGGTTAACACTACAAATCTTACAGATGTTATAAAGGGCAATAACAGGATATTATGAAAAACAAATGATGAGAAAAGAAATCTGCAGAACTCTATCTATCTATGAAAGAAAATAAATATTTATCAAAAACCTCATAGAAATAACTGCTTTTTCACTGGTGAATTCCATCTACTATTTAACAAAGAAAATAACACAAATTTCCAACTGAGAAGTTAAAAAACTTCTAGACTCATTTGACAAGGCCTATAACAAAATATGACAATGACATCATAAAAAGAAAACTACAGATGAGTATTTTGCAAAATACTAGACACAAAAATCATTTACAAATATTAATATATTGATGTCATGTGATATAAAAGTAGTAGTACATCACTCCCAAATTCAAATTTGATTTAATATTTGAATTAATCAACACAATTTAACATGTTAATAAAGGAGAAAAACAAAATCAATATTTTAATAACTGTTGATAAAATCAGATACATAAAACATTCTGAGCAAAATTGGAGGGGATCTTTCTAAGTTTTGTGAATGTTATCTTTAAACACCCAACATCTAACATCAAACTCTAAGCAAAATATTGAATTATTACCTCATAACATGATAAACAAGTCAAGGCTGAATGCTTTCACCCCTTTTATTTAAAATTGTGTAGAATATCCAACACGATGGATGGATGGATGGATGGGGAGATGGATAGGCAGGTAGGTAGTTGGCATAAAAGTCCAGAAAACAGCAGGTAGAACTCTATTCACAGATAACATGTTTAAAAAGACAGGCTTGAGGAACCTACAAAACATCTACAGGAAGTAACCAGTGAGTCAAGAAAGGCTATCTAATATATGAAAACCAGTTCTAGTTCAAATACTACCACAATATAAAGGATATTTAGAAAATATTTTTAAAATAATGCAAAATTTGTAATTGTAAACCTAGAAAACATCACTAACAGATATTGAAGAAAATCTAAATAAATAGACAATGCAACTAGATTTAATAAGTATTGAGAAAAATACTGTTTCTCAATAAAATCCCAATCTTATCTATGGAAAACATATTTACACGTATTTACAAGGTGATTATAAACTTATATGAAAGTGAAAAGAACCAAGAATATTCAAATCGAATCTGAAAAAGGAACTTCTTGAAAGACTTACATATAGAGATTGAAGACAAGACAAAGCAATAACTAGGAGAGTAAAATTGTTAAACTATACTTCACTGAATTGAAATTTCTATTCAACAAAAGATGTCATTATAATAAATAGGTAAGTCATAGGTTGGAAGAAAATATTTTTTAAAAAATATATCTGAAAAAGGACATCTATCCTTGCTCTATCCAAAACTCCTTACATACTAATATTAAAAACACTAGCAAGTCAATAAATATGGGAGTAAAATTTTGAAATCATGCTTTACTAGATGATATACACAATGAGGAAATAAGCAAAAGAGTCAAAATTGATTTTCAATTAAAAATACAACAGGATCTTAGCACAAACACTTGAATGCCTAACATGAAAGACAGAAAAAGGCAAATGCTGGAGAGCATGGTAGCCAGGTTATAGAACATTGCAGGTGTCTGTCAACAGAGGAATGGAAACAGAGGTTAGGGTGTGTACACAATGGAGATTCTCTCAGACATAAAGAATGAAATTACCTCATTTGCAGGAAAATGGATGAAACTGGAGACCATCACACTAAGTGCAATAAGCCAGACTCAGAAAGGGAAGAGAAAACATGATTTCTCTCAGATGTAGAAGTTAGAAAAAAAGGGGAAAATGGAATCTTATGAAAATAGAAGAGAGTCCTTAGGATTGAGGAAGGAAGTCAGGGGAGGAAAGAAAGGAGGACAAAGAGAGGCACTAGAGAGTGAAATGGATCAAATTATATTATGCACACCTACAAATATGTATAATTAAAATATTCACCAATAAAATAAATTTTAAAATTCTAAAGGAAAAGTAGAACATACCTTTTTGGCAAAAGTGTAAAACAATACAATCATGTTGGAAATAAAATCTAGAACTCTTTTGAATTGCACTGATGCTATTGTTCGTTTACAGTCCAGCAATTCCAATACTGGACATTTAGTCTAGAGAAATGAAAAATCTATGCCCACAAAAAGATGTGTACAAAATACTTAGAGCAATCTTGTTTATAATAGTCAAAAACTGAAAACAACTTGTATTCTTTTCATCAACAGGAAAATGGAAAAAATAAAAACTTACCTAAAAATATGAAGAACCACTTTTACCTTTTAATGAAACAGATGATTCTCAAAAGCATTATACTATAGGAAACAAGCCACAGGCAAGGACATGTACAATGTAATTCCATTTAGAATAAACTCTGATCAGTCAAAACTAATCATTAGTAGCAGCAATAAAAATAGCATAATTATTGCTTCTGAAAGTTGGCAGTATGGGCTGAAAGAAAAAGTGCAAAGGGAAATTCTCTTGATAGGGTTGCACTCATGTGTGTATTTTTAAAAACTCGGGGTGAACTACATATTCATTTTATTGCATGTAAATTTTATTGCAAAAGAAAAAATAATGTGAATATTGAACATACTGGTCTTCAACCTAGTTTTGATTGCAGAAACTTAAAATATGGATTATATTGATGGAAATATGTGGTAAAATCAGATGTTTTAATAGTATTTCGTAGGATGTGTGTATACAGGTATTTAAAATGAAGTCTTTTTTTTTAAGATGGTTCACTATGTTTTGATTTTTTATAGTAAGATGTTGGGGAAAAATAAATAATTATTACCTAAAATCATTAAAAATATTGCTCTGTATTTCTTCTATAGATTTTTTTCCCTTTACCTTATTTGCTTTTCTGGAATTGAACCCAGGTCTCCCTAATGCTCTGCAGTGATCTACACTAAACTACACTCCCAGCCCCTGGAATTTCTTCTTTTCACCTCTATGAAAAGAAGTTTATATTTACTATGGTATATAATACATCTTGAAACATTTTTTTAAATATAAAGAATCACGTTACATTGTTTCTTATACAGAAATCAGTTTATCCAACATCAATCATTAATATTTCCATATTCACCAGACTGCCATATCGTCTTTGAGCTAGATCAGACCTCCACATTCAATGGGATTTGTCTGTGAACTCTCCATTATGTTCCATTGTGTTGCACTGATATCAATGTTTATATTGGATCCTATCACGTCCTGCCCTTATTATTTTCACTATAGCATAACTCTCAAAAATTGATAGTAACAAGTTGTTAGTTTTTAACTTTTTCTCCAAGATTGCCATGCTTTTACTAGGGCTTTTTCATTTTTCATGTGCCTTTTAAGAGAATTTGCTGGGATTATGACTGGTTTTGCATTAACTCTGTAAATTGTACTATTTTTCAAGAATAACACAAGTTAGCTCATAAGATATAGTTATATTAAGTATGTATTTAACATGTATTCCATATTTTATCCTTGTAATCCTATGAAGTAGTTCTAAGTTAGAAAGTCAAGACACTTAGACCTTAAGCAAGTTTTGTAACACTACATAACTGAAAACACTTAGATGTAAACTAATAGTGGTGTTCTAGATTATGTTGCTATGTTGTTAAAGAAGCAACAATTCACATTTTTCTTATAATTTATTTTCTTAAATTGCATTAATTTTATCATTTTATTTTTAGTTTGCTTTCCCCATTTTCCCTAATTTTAAATTATCATATATTATTTTTATCTTTTACCTTCTTATTTTGGTGACATTTCTTTTTATATTTTAGCTCAGTTAGATTTTTTTTATCTTAATCATTTTCCCTTTTTTTCTGATTTCACCCTTAATATTTTTCAATTTTTCTTCTTACTACTTTGGTTTCTTTTGTTTACATGCATATGAAACCTTCCTATGTATGATATATTTGAGAATTATATGGAAAAATATTGATCAGTTTGAGTACATACACATTAACATTGGAAAAAAATAGAATGTAAAAGCAACATATAGAAAAACAATTTTCTTTAAAAAAGTACTCGCACAAATTAAAAAAAGGTGTATCTTTGTGTGTAATGTGATAACTGACATATGCATAAGGCATTCATAGGAAAAGACAGGAAAAAGAAAACTAAATGTCAGACAATCTTCCAAACTTTTCTTGTGGAGTCCTCAGTTTATCGAATTTTCACAAAACCCAATGTAATAGAGACATGTATTTTTAAATGTGCTATAAAGCAACAAATGGTAACAGTCAATGCTCTTGAAATGTGGAAGAAAACATATTTAATTGTATTAAGTGAGAACCCAAAGAGGGTAGAATGAAAAAAAGAAAAAAAGAGTCAGGGCATAAAAGAAACAAAAGACATTTCAGAGCAGAAGGAAAACCTGGGCTCTGAAGAATGAAAATGAAGAATCACTGAGATAATTGTTGTTCTTTGCTTACAAATAGCCAACAAGCATAGGAAGCCATGTTAAATGTTGGTCCTAATTGTAGAAACCTAAGCAAAACTAGGTGCCATTTCTCATCTCTTAAATTGTTAACATAGGAAAAAAAAAATCTTTGCAGTGTTAAGGAGAACATTGGGAAATAGGAATACTCAATTATTCACAATGTGTGTTAGTCAGTATTACCTGGCTGTGACCAATAAACCAGACAAGAACAAATTAAAAGAAGAAATGTTCATTTTGGCTCATATTTACAGAGAGGTTCAGTCTATGTTCAGTCAATCCCATAGCTCTGAGACCTAGATGAGGCAGAACATCATGGTGGAAGGACACAGCAGAGAAAAGAAGCTTGGTTCATAACAACCAGGAAGCAGAGAGAGCTTGAGCACAAGGATCCAGGGATAATATAATCCCCAACATTCACCTGCAGTAACCTACTTCCTGCAGCCATGCACCACCTGCTTATAGTTACCAGCCATTAGTCCATTCAAATTATTAGTCCATCAAATGTATTAAACCACTGAGAAGTTTATAGTCTCATAATCTAATCATTTCACATCTGAGCATTACAGGGACACTTCATATCTAAGCCATAACAGAATGCTGATATAAATTAGCAAGAACTTTAGATAATTTGATAAAATCAATGTAAAATAAATTTGTCATTTTAACATATTAAATCCATTTAAATGTAATGTGACACTTAAAGAAATCTGTAAAGAAGTAGCTATAAGCATATTATTGTAAATGTTATATGAGAGCAAAAATATACATTTAAAAACTTAATTTTTACCATAGGGAAGAAAACAAATCATGGCAATTCTATTTGATTTTATTGCAGATGGCTCAAGTTTAATAGCAAAATGTTATCTTTTCCAAAGATCCATTCCATTTTATTTTTAAGAATTTTTACCTGCTAAAATTGTAATTTCTAACATGCACTTATACTGAGCATTAAAAAAGAAGTAAGAAAATTGGAACAATTCTATTTCCAGCTCTCCATGCTTTGAAATGACTAAAAATGCCATAATAATAAAAAGCCTAAGAACATATTGAATTATGACAGCTTATGACAAGATTAATTTATATAGTCTTTATAATAATCATGATTTAAGTACATATATACCAATACTCTAAATTAAAATATGATATCATTCAGTTTAACATAAATTTTGAATAAATTGTCTTCATATAGTAAATGCAAACACAGGAAAAATAAGGTACAATATCGTAATCATAGAGGAGAAATATTGTAGAGACATTCCAGCCTCAAAATTAAAAAAAAAAAATGTTAATTGAGGCTGAGGGCTCTTCAGAAATCACACAGAGAACAAATAAAATAGGTAAAGGGCAACCAAGAATGCTGGAAAACACACACATACACACACATACACACACACACACCGAATAGCAGATTAAAATCTTGTGAGCTCCTAGCATTCAAACCGAAGTCTTAGTCCTACAAATTTTTGAACCTTAGATAATATAGAGAAAAGGCTTAAAATGGATAGAAGGCTGGCATAAAAATGAGTGGCTTTCAATTGACATCCTATATGTGGGAAGTTGGGAAAGAGTCTATGTTTTCATCTTTACTTAAAGCAAAGCAAAAATGGCCTTGAATATCAGGGAGGATATGTGTGAGTGGTTTCACCACAAGGTAAACCTCCACTGATGGCCCCTGTTACAACAGCTGGATTCCAGCCCTGTCACCTAAGACCACACTTCCCATTTCTTCAAACAAGCCTCAGGTTACAGAGTTCCCACCAACAGTACTTTACTTTTGCTCTAAAGTTGATGCTCAGTCCTACGTTAGATAACAGGGAGACACCCTGAGAAATGCTTCCCGAGGGGATTTGTCATTGCAGGGACATCCCAGAATAGCTGAAAATATGCAGGGTAAAATATTAGCAATATATGGTCAACAATTTATCTCAATTAAATAAGAAATGACAAGATTGAGAGGAAAATAATCATGTAAGGTCAAGAGGGTAAAGGAATAAAAACCTCAGGAGACAAGGAAACTGCCAGTGCCTGGATCAGGGACTCACCATGCTCCAAAATTGTGGGAATGAATTTCTTTTATTTATAAAATACCATGTCTGTGGTATTCTGTGGTAGCAACACCAAATGGGGTAATAAAGAGGTATTTCTTATACTAGACTTGAAAAAACGTCTTTGCATAGTGGGATAAGTCTTTAGGTAGCAGCAGAATTCTAGCAACCAGAGCAAGGTAAGGCAAGAGAATGTATTTTAAACGAACACCAGTAATACCTTTAACCATGTGTCATAGACTGAAAATCTAATAATATTGTCATCATAATGAATATTTTTTATAGGTCTCCAGCTCTTACAACCACCTAAAAGCTATGCTTGGAAGAATTTCTTGTTCTTCAAAACAAAAATGTAAGTATCATCAATAAATGCACCATTGACAAATGATAGGAGGTAAAAAAGTAATGAAGAGAGATAAAAAACCAGGTTAGAGGACTTGATAACTGTATCTTAAAAGGTGAAGAGTAAAAATATTCATGTAAATTCCAGGTTATGAGACATTTTAAAATAAATTACATAAAATGATTAAAGCAGAAATAAAGCCATTGGTGTGATTATAGTATTAATTAAGGACCAGGGTAGAGAAGGTAAACCTTTTGTTTTTAACCACAACAAAAATTCTGAAATTTTATGAGTTCATATCACAAGAATATTGTTAGGAAATATGGAAAAGTAAAAATATATTTATTTTACTTCAATGATATAGGATTAGTAGTAGGAAAAGTTGGATTTATTGTTTTTAATGTCACTATACTTTTGATATTGACTTCATATGTATCAAGACTAATGTGTGCCCAATTTTCTGCATGGAATATAATTATTGCAACCACTCTCCCAGTGGCCCCTCAATACTGGGGGGATTATGAGGCTGTTGAATGAATCTTAGATTCTAAAGATGAGAAATGAAACTGGGATCTGTTGGTTCTATATTGGAAAGCTACAGCCTGTGGTGTGACCTTTGCATAGCTCAGCTATAGGGTCAAAATAAATTTTCTCTGCTCACATATGCCACCCAACCCTGGGGGCATAACTGGGAGTGTAGTACTCTCCATATGGAGAAGAGATGGGAGGAACATGCTGTGTTCCATCTTCTTGGTTTGCCCTGTTGAGAAGTCATTCTTGTTACCCCAAGAACAAAATTTTAGACTTTGCCTCCCAGCTCATTAGCCTGTTCAAGGCTAGGTTTCTGATCTCAGTCTTTTTCATTGATAACTCCCAGAAGAGTTGCTTTGAAAACATCCTGCTTTAATTGAAAAAAAAATATTTTAAAAAAATAATAAAGTATGCTAGCCAGGTGCAGTGGCACATGCCTGTAATTCCAGGGGATCAGAGGTTGAGGCAGGAGAAAAAAAATATTCTAAGTAATTGAGATGAGGAAGCGGTATTCTGGAGCATGACTTATTATAGAACAAAGGTTGTAAAGACAGTGTACAGGTGCTGAGATGTAAACACACAAAAAATGGAAAAGGGAAACAATTAAACTGTCTGGGAACTCAGTCAAGAGAGCAGGGAAGAAGGATGCTAGGGGAGTCCAGTGACATCCCTGGGAGGGCAAAAACATAGCCCAGCACCTAAGCAAGATCAGAGCTCGGCTGGAAAATGAGAAGTGTACTCTGGTGAACAAAAGAAGAAAATTCAAATGATGTTAAAGATCAGTTATTATCTAAGATGCACAAAATGGAAAATGAACCATCCCAGTAATTTCTAGTGTAACTTTAAGAAAGCAGCCAGGTCACAAGCATTCTATTGACATGAACAAAATAAGAGTAAATTGTTTTGAGTCCAGTGGATTATTACTGAATAATTGCTGATAGAGGTGAAAGAATAAGCTTATCAGAGACCTGCATTGTAACGTGGACCATATAATTTTGGGATTTCATGAGCCTGAAGTAAATAAACAAGAAGAATTACTGAAAAGTAAGATATTAAAATTGGTTGCTAGGAACCACCTTAGGTTACTTCTGAACTAAAGGTACTGATGTTACTCTTTCCATTTTTCTTTCTTGTTTCCTCTTGAATGCACTGTATAGTTTTATTCATTTCTGACTGGCAGAAAGAAATTTCAATAAATTATGATTGCCACTTCATGAATTTTCAGAACATCTGAGTAATGTAAAATGATATATTTCAACAGAGAAAATGTTCCAGGTACTGTGGAGACATTTTCAATAGTTTGAGAGGGTAGATGAAAAATGATATTTCAAAGACAGTTCAGCATGAAATATCCTTCAGAAAATGACTGCTCAAGTGAAAATTTCTCCATATATAACTAAGATAACTTTCTTTAGGGGTCATCTAGAGAAAAAGATAAGCTGGAAAGAGTTTGAGATGTAAATGTTAACTGTGCTTTTTAAAAATAGTTTTTAATCCCAACAGGCATCATAGAAGAGAAAAATGGTTTGACTTTCCTCTTTCTAGCCATGTCGGCTGGCTATTATTTATTTCCATGGGTCTTCAGGAGGGAAATAGAGGAGACAGAGTAAACCTCCATATCTCTGCCCTCTGTTATTGTGTCAACTTTTCCATCGCAATTGAGAACTGAATATCTTCTCTGACCACATTTAGAGGTAAAGTTAGCATCAGACCCAGAATAGCCTGATTTCCTTTTTTTTTCTGAGCTAAGTGGATACTGAACACTGTCACTCACTTTTTCCAACCAACTCAGTGTTGCACATCACAGTCAGGAGTTAGAAAGTACATAGGAAAGTAGAAGACCTTGATGGCTAGCTGACTTAATTATTATTTTTTTTGCACATACTGTAAATAGGAATTAATTATAATTACACTAACTTTAAAAAAAACCTCTTAAAGTTTAGTTTTGATACATAAGGGAAAAAATGCTTGCATGAGTGATAGAGAATCTACCTTCAAATTAATGTAAACTTGAAATTCTACAAACATGATGATAAAATGTGCATTTGAACTTTCAGAGTAATTTGTCCTTGATTAAGTCGTTCTGGAAATAAAAACTTACTAGGTCCAGGCTACTCAAAAGCTCACTAGAAATTATTGTTCTATATTTACATTTATTGCAAATACCAACTTCTAGGAAATCATGAGGATATAATTTTTATCTTGTAGGAAAATTTTGAAACAGGACCTCTTGAGATCAACAAAAATTAAGTGAAAAAGCATGGCTAGTATCATTTAGCTATTTGTCTATTGAATTATTCCAGAATTTAACAAATCAAATAACAAACCGGTTATATATGTGTCAAATAAATTGTTTTCGGTATGCAAAGAGCAAATGATACATATGTATCCTGGCATTGAGTGTGCTGGTCCCCTGTTGCTAGCCATATGCAGCAGGGATAATTGTCTTTTTCAATATCAGTTTCAATCTACTGGAATACACTCTGCTGGGTTTCCAAAGTACTATATGTGATCCCAATATAAATAATTCTAAGTAAGCAGATGAATTCATTTTGCTACATTTTCAAAGATTTACCTTGTAAAATCTACAGAAGTAAATAATTATTTATTTCTTTATGGAAAGAAGTTGCAAATAAAAAAAGAAATGTCTGTTGTGGCTTTAATTTTATGCCATTATCAATGAAAAATCTATCATACTGTTTTATTCTTATTTCTAAAGCAATGCAATAACAATAAAGAGAGTGATTCATGGAGTTCATTATACCTCATTTGATTTACCCTAAAATTAATAAATAGTGTAGGTCAAGTAATGATATAAAAGCCAGAGAATTCTCAAATTATATTTAAAAGCTAAGCAATGAGAGTCCCATATTCTTAAACCATCTCTACTAAATAGTTTATTAAACATTTCAGAATACTCAGAAGGCAGCAGTGTTAGAAATTTGGGGGATGGAGAAAATATTTGAGTTGCTTCCATGTGAAGCTGAATGACATAAATGTATGTTAATATATGAAAACTGGTGGGAATGTGTCACATTGTAATTTTAAGAAATTGTTTTATTTATGTTTATAAATTAAATGTATTAAGTTAAATGCAATACTAGGACAGAACTTGAAAATTAATTGATACTTTAACATAGAATATAAATCATAAAGCTTTCTCATTATTTGCACTGTTGAAATAACAATATTCTAATTGCTGTAAATATTAAAAGTGTAATGTATCACTAACAGGGCTCTTAATTATATTAGTTGGTTTCAACCCAGAGATCAAACAGTAAAAAATAGTAAATGTGAAGAATGAAGAAGTCTAAAGCATTAATGTACAACATAAAGGATAAATATTTTTAAAATTTTAATTATATTAGGGATTTTTAAATTAAATAAATAAAGAAGTAACTATTGGACATGATAGATTATTACCTGGACGTGTCTTATGACATCAATTGTAAATCTCAAATATGCGTATTAGATATATTTTTAAAAATAGAAATAAAACACTGAGCAAATATGCACATGTGATCTCATCTAAATCAAAATTAAATTATTATATTGTATTATGAATCTATGTGCATAGAAGGTATACTAGAAGGAACATCACAAAATATTTTAAAGCGCTTTATTTCCAATTTTATTCAATTATGTTTAGTGTACAAAAACCTGAAAATAAGGGCTATAATTCAATGAGTTTGAACGTATGGATGTGCCCATTATCACCACTGTAATTAATGTGACAAATTTATGTGTTGCTTCTGTTATTATTTGGAAAAATCTCCCAAAGGCCCAGGTCCCAGCCTGTGGCTCAATAAGGATGCGGTGGAACTTTTAAGAGGCAGGGCCTGGTGGGAGGAAGATATGTCATTGGCCTGTGCTTGAGGGGGTTACTGGCCCTCTGGTCCCTTCTCTATCACTATTTGCTTAGAATGAGGCGAGCAGGCTCCTCTGCCACATGATCCACTTGTGATGCACCGTGTCCAAAAGGCTCAGAGCAACAGGGCTGAGCAGTGGTGGACTGAAGGCTTTGAAACCATGAGCCACTTTATTCTTTTATATAATAAATATTAATAAATACCTGTAAATAATACAAGTATAATAATAATAAATCCCTCTATATTTCAGGCATTCTGTTACCATGATAGAAAATTAACGCACCCTATGTGGCGGGTGGGGGGGGCAGAAGCAACAACAAAAACAAAGGAAAACAGAGAACTATGATGGAGGTTATTTTGTAAAACAAATTTTTTTTTTTTGATGAAGCACCCAAATTTCAAGAACTTTTACATATATTCTCTCAGTACCACATGAATCTGTGAGGAGACACAAAGAATTCTGTTGTGTTATTATTCATGGAAAAGGACAATATAAACACTGTAGGCAAAATAATTGCCTAAATTCTATAAACACTAATATTTAGCAGCTGAAGAATGCATATGAAATTCCATGTAATACTCAAAACACCAGCTCTAAATTTTCACTCATCCCTAAGAGGTCCCAGAAAATCAAATATTGCATTTACTAAGAAAGAAGAAAGTTAAGAAAAAGTACAAAATATATAACCCTTTAAAACTTGGGCACCTTGGAAAAGAAACATCTCAGATAAACCTAAAACCATGGCATCCTAAACCAAATGACAGATGCTGTTCATCTGCCTCCTTTGCTTTTCCTCATTTATAATGGTCACTCATTTTAGCTTTTTGGAATATTTGGGAAACATTTAACCTGGACCCCAATATGCTACATGATCATGGAGATGATGGCCCCACAATGCGCCCTGAATGACAGCTAAACTGCTACTGTGAGCTGAACTTTGTTTCACCATAATTCATGTTGACACCTTAATGTTCAATGGACTTTATTTGAAGATAGAGACTGTGAGGAGGTAATTCAGTTTAGAGGAGGCCATCAGGATTAGGTCCTGATCTGACAGGCCTGATGTCTACAAAAAGAAGATACCCTGGAGTTTTCTGTCCAGATGCAAAGAAGAAAGGACATTTGAGGACACAGAGAGAAGGTGACTGTCTACAAGCCTGCAGGAGAGGCCCCACCCACAACCAACTCTGACAGCACCTTGATGTGAACTTCTAAGCTGGAAAACCAAGATAATCATTTCTATGGCTCAGGCCACCTTTTCTGTGTTATTTTGTGTGGAAGTCTAAGTCCAGTGGTAAGACCACTAGTCAATCTCCCTCTAGATCACAGGTCTGCAAACTTCCTCTGCAAGGAACCAAATGGCAAGTAATTTGATCCTTGTAGGCCATAAAACTGCCTCAACTATTTAATCTGCTATTTTATTGTGACACATCCATAGACAATGAGCAAGTGAGTGGGCACAACTGTGTTGTGATAAAACTTTATAACTCCGGCTACAGGCTGAGGCTGCAGTCTGCCGCCCCTGCTCAAAAAACACCTCCTACTAACAATGTCTTCAAAATCAACTCCAAGAATCTATCTCTGTCAGACACATGAAATTCTGTTTTTAATATTATTAAGGGAATATGAATGTTTTCTTACCAATACTCTAACAGACTCTTAAGGACTGAGAATATTTTATAGTGGCCCTCCCATGTCCAGGGAGAAATGACATTTCCTACATGTCTGCTGCCACGTGTCCTTAGACTCCATTTATTCCTTCATGAAAGGCCCAAATGGTGAGAAATAACTTATTTTTTTGAAAACTATCCTTGACCAACTCTATCCCAGACAAGCTGACATCCTTCCAGTCTTCCCAAGTTGAAAGCCCCCTCAGAGCCTTCTCCTGCGTGTACTCTCAATAAAAGCTTCTGCTGAATGTGCTCTGGTGATAGGCATCACCCCAGATGTTCCTGAAGTAACACTGTGCCCCAGGACCCCAGGCACATATTCAGATTGATTTAATCTTCTTCTACACAGTTTCTTCTCACAGACTTCTAGTTCCCATTGTCAAAGCCTAACCTTCCTTCATCAGTCTCAAATCTTTATCCTACATGCTGGGTTTGAACAGACTGCCAGAGACAGGATTGAAGGAAAAACTGGGATTGAGGGATATTGAACTTTTTTCCCTGCAGGGTAATTATGCATAATGCAGCTCTAATCCATCAGATTTCATCAACATAAGTCAACCTGGACTATACTAAGCCCTCAATAAATATCTATTGAATTAATGAATTGGAAGCACAAAGTTCATGTTTTAAATGATGTAAGATCTGTAGTTCGGGAAGGATCACTTTGCATCTTGAAATAACTCAAGCTCCACGGCTTCTAGAAATAGGCATTCTTAACGCAGGGAGCATTACTGTCAGCTGTGCATTCTGATGGAAAGGATGGAGATGAATACAGACTGACTGATGCCTCTCCACCAATGTTTATAAATCAGTGCTCTTGTTATTACTAACAATGCTGCAGAGAGTAACCATTTCTACATTTCCTCTCATCCACAAGAGATAGACACAATTTCTAATTCCTTGCTTCCTTCTGTCATCAAATACTCCAGCCTTTCCCCTATACCATGCAGGCTTCCGGGAAGGTGAAGAACATGTCACAGCTCTGATGACCTAGATCTTAGGCAAATCAATTTTTTGTCTAGTAAAACATACACAGATATAATGGCGTCCTAATACTGAGCAGAGACTTTGGGAAGCCTTCTCCTCCCTTCAGTTTCTTTCCCTGTTGCAAAAACAGCATGTGTGAGATAGCAGGTGCTACCTCAGCCCTGACAAAGGAGGGAGAAGGCATCAGACACATCAGAAACTCATCTGCAACCTCCAGGTTGTGAGCAACAACAACCACAAAATGTCTTTGTTGTAAGCCTTTGAGGTTTTTCTTTGTGGTGATTTCTTCCACCAAAGCTGACTATCCGATTTAGAATAAATTCCCAGAACATGGATTGCAGGGTACATGGATGAATGAACTTTTTATTTCAATAGGTATTGCCAAATGCTATTGCATAGGAACAGTACCACTGTGCTCTGAAGCAATGTCCCAGCATATCTCTTTCCCCATAGCCTCTACAAGGGGCCACATTAAACTTTGGGATGTGTGACAGTCTGGTAAGGGGGAAAGTATATCTCAGTGTTGTTTGAATTTGCATTTCTTCAGTTAAAATGGACATTTATCCTCTTCATAGGATGCTGTCAAAACCCTCACCCACTATTCTGTTGGATTGGTCTTATTTTCTTCTCATCTTTGCTAAGGTCTGTCTGGAGTAAGATTAGTTAAGTATTATTGACAAATGCTTTTTTAAAAATTTTCCTCTTGTCATTTGAATTAACTTACAATTTTCCCACTAAATCTGATGTTTTGTTTGAGTTCAGATTCCCAGATCTATGTATGAAGATACACAGATTGAAATTGAGCAAAAATCTATGGGATCTCTCCAAGATGTCACGAAGCAGTGG
Source organism: Marmota monax (assembly GCF_021218885.2). Lineage (NCBI taxonomy): Eukaryota > Metazoa > Chordata > Mammalia > Rodentia > Sciuridae > Marmota > Marmota monax. Next base: position 95,275 of record NW_026693121.1, read on the forward strand.
AGATGAATGTCATAACCTGGTTGAATAGCACTATTCGCTGAGTATACTCTACCAAGCCTGGTGCATTCACATTTCACAAAACAAAGAAACCTGAGGCTCGTAAGTCCTACTTGGCTATGAGACTCAATATTCTCTGTGTTAGGTTTAAGAAAAATTCTGATAAAATAAAATGCTAAGAAAACATGGTTCTAGCTAACTCTAAAAAGAATTAATTTGAGCTTTAGTCACTTGGCATGGATGAATAAGAAGAGTTACAAAAATAATCAGGAAGTCACAAAAGATGTTTCAGATAACACAGTGTAACTGAATAACCTGATTAATACAGTAACTGTACTCTATTTTCTGCTGCAGTTTCATTGCAAATGAACAAGAAATATTTTCACACAACTTTCTCTATTCTGGTCTTGCTCCACACATATGCTCATATAATTACACTCTAGCCTCTGCTTTCCTGAAGTGTTTTTTATATACTTTTGTTATTTTGAGCTATAAAATAAAATTACATTATGCGCCCTCTCATTCATTCTTAAGTTGGAATCTGAAATTATTCATCAACAGTTTAAAAATTGCAATATTCTTGTAATTAAAAAAGATAAACAATTTAACTTTCTATAGAAAGTTGCATGGACAGGGTTAAAGTATTCTAGACATAATTTATGAACCCTTCTACTGTATTTACAAATGAATTTATTACCCTATAATTAGAATCACTCAGTTCTCAATTCCTGGAGAACATGCAAAAACAAATGGAAAAAAGCCCCAGGAAGAGAAAACTTACTGAAACTTATCAAATGACTCTTAATTATAATGTTAATCCTTCACCTTGACACATCTTGATTAAATCAGTATACTCAAAGATTGAAATATTGTTCAATTCAATATGTCTTTGGCAATAAATGTGTTGGATAAAATGTTTTAATCTTATCACACATTTCACTATATATGTTTGTCAAAGCCTGGACCTACAGATTTACCTTATTCAATTTGGAAAATGTCAGCAATATATCCTAATTGGCAAATCCAGTCAATATTTTCATTCTAATCAGAAAGATCAGAGTTATGTCAGGGAAAATCTGACTTCATTTTTCAATTTCAATAAATGTATTAATATGCATCCCTATAGCAACCATCTCATTCTGAAATCTACTTCTGAAATAGATAGGTTAAGACACTCTCTCCCCATGAACATCCTGGAGGATGAAATGGTGTCCTGCATCTTGAATATTTCTTACCAAGGCCTTTCTTTGCCTTCCATGGGGTTCTCTCAGAAGGGATTAATTTATTGGCAATAGTTGGTGGTGAGTCGGGATCTCCAAATGAAAATTGTCATATTTTTCTGCTATATCACTTCAAAATCTATTTAAAGTCCCCAACTACCCTCTTTTAAAGCTCACTGAAATGTATGTAAAGCAGGAACAAAGAATGCTCCTTTATTAAAGATGCTTTTTGGAAAATAATTTCTATTTCAAACTTCCTTTAGGTTTTATACCATACCAAAGTTTGTTTTTTTTTCCTTCTCTCTCTCTCTCTCTCTCTCTCTCTCTCTCTCTCTCTCTCTCTCTCCCTCTCTCTCTCTTCATAAAGTGGGAAGAGGGAAAGGAGATCAGCTTTATACCTCTTTGCAAGATCTAATTTCAGACTTAAAAATTTTAGGAAAGTATAGGTATGGAATTTGAAATCATGGAATCTGATTTACTTAAAATGTTCTTGTTTAGGCCTTGAAGTACATTTATGTACTGCAAAATCCTTCCTGTGCCCTCATTGTATACCATTATCACAGAGGGTGATATTTCTTTTATCTTAGGGAAAACTTAACAGGACTTTAAAAATATGGCCTTTCCAGATATCCCAGGATATCTAGAAAGGGAAAGAATTTCCTGTCTTCAACAGATGGAGCCTGGACTTCCCAAACATGTAGAGTATTTGGATCCCTGTGTACTGGGAGAATATGAACTTATCTCTGAACTTGGAAACAGGATATTTGCAGATGCTACTAAGTTAAAATTAGGCCTCACTGGAGTATGGTGAATTTGCTATAAGAAGAAGGAAAAGGGCAAAGAGACACAGACACACAGGGACATGGGCATGCAAAGATGGGGGCAGGGATTATACCTGTGCTGCCATAAAACAAGGAGAGTCCCAAGGAAGGATTCTTCTCTATTCCCTTGGGAAGGAGCATGGACCAGCCAATACTATGATTTCAGACTTCTAACATCTACAACTGTAAGGTAATAAACTTCTGTAATTTTAAGCTACCTAGTTGTGCTTCTTTATTATAAAATCCCTAAAAGACTAGTGTGTGAGATTATGATGTATCACATCCATATAAGTCATGGAGTTTTGAAAAGGCTGGATACATGCACATGTCCAAGTGACAAACTTTATGATTATGGTGTTAGCCATGCAATGAAGCAAATGCTTAGTGATGAACTAGAGTAAAGATACAATGTGTCCTCAGATCAGCAATGTTTGGCTTTGAACGGATTTTGAAGATTTGATGATACATAATTTAGTGGCATTTTGATGTGACCTAAAACCAAAGGAGCATTTTCAGAATTGGGGCTGTTTAATGCTTTGGGAATAATGTATGAATGTAGCACCTCCTAAATCCATGACCCCTAGGGAAGATACCCTAGTCAGAGAAATGAACACACACACACACACACACACACACACACACACACACACACACAGAGAGAGAGAGAGAGAGAGAGAGAGAGAGAGAGAGAGAGAGAACTTGCATATTAGTGCTGAGGAGGTGATTTTACTGTTTCCATGAATGTAAGGGAGTTATCCCAGATTGTAGATGATCCTTGAAAGAGAAAGTATCTGGCACACTGATGCTGGATGACTTCTTGAATTTGACCTTTTAAGGCAAATTACATGGATTCCACAAATATAGTGATTTTGGGAAAACAACGTACTCAAATGAAAATGAGTTTAATGTAAAATAAGGAATCTTTCAAACATCTGGAGTTATTTTAGATTCATTGGAAAATATCAATGGAGACAGCAAAATTCACAAAATTAACTTCTCAGGGAGCCCCAGAATATTGAGAAAGGATGGCAATAAAAATTGGTTTTTATGAGTGGCTAGCTCAGTCTGATTTTATAACTAAGCTTAACTTCTTCTTATAAAGAAATTAGTCCATTGTGGCCAGTGTAACCTGATGTACCTCCATCTGACTGTGTGTCATGAGACATGCCCCTCAACACTGATACAAGCTCTAGGAAATTCCAGGAATTAAGACACTTTACCATGGACGTTTGAGGGCCCATGAAGAAACACTATCAAGATGCTCGTCTAAGAAAAAAAAAAAAATATGCAAACTTTAGAAAACCCATTCAGCACACAATTTCTCTTATAACATGTTATACTGCAATTAGACACATCACCACTGAAAGTTTAACTGCAAACTATTAAAGAACAGTGTCTCTCTAAACTTCAAACATTGAATCATCTCAAATTGAACTGAAGAAATTTAAAGTAAATGTGTTTAACAGACTGATATTAATGTGTGATAAATTCATACCACAAACCCAGTGGAGAATGTCCAGAAGTGCACACAACTGACACAATTTAAAACTTACTGAAAACACATTTTTACAATAATACAGAAAAGTACAAGAGTACCCACAAAGTGTTCTTCTAAAAATGAAAGAAATAAAACTCTTTTCTTATTATACACCCTTCAATATAGGCATCAATATTTCAACAAGTATGAATTTCATTCCCACTGTTTTATAGTCAATTTGAGATATAGGAAGACTCCCGTAAATCATAGGAGAAGACAGTAATAGTCTGAAGGCTAGAATTCTTTCTATTCTGCTGATTAAATACCATATTTCTCCAATTCCCAAAGTAAACAGTGTCAGTTCTATCATGACTAAATAATTATCAATAAAGGCAATAAAGGCAACATTATAGATATTCAATAGACATAAACCCCAAGAAAATGATACACTGAGGAGTCAGTTTATAAAGTATAAACAAGAGCAGTAGAAAGCAAATTGAAGACAAGGGAAAACAGAGCGTCATTTCACTGGTTTAGTGGATGCCTCCTTATTTCTTGATAATCTTGGAAATAGCCTATGCATTCTCCAAAGCATTTTAACTTCCTTTAAAAATGCAGGATTTTGATTTTCTTTGTGCAGGCTACAACTGAAAAATAAAAGCAGCAGCCCTCAGAAGACATTAACTATTTTACATACAACTAAATATTGCAATTATTTCTTTGAAAGTGAACTGATTTTTTCCCCATCAAGCATAGTAGTGTGTTATTTTATTTATTCTGATGATGGAGTTTCTAAACCAAAATGTCTTAAATTGTTTTTAAGCTGTTTGACTTTCATTTTATTTCTAAGATAACCTTCCTTAGTTTCATAACTACAACTTTGAAAAGCTATATGTGTAGTATTTATTCAATTTTTGCTTGAAATAAATAGTCAAATAATATCCAAAATGGTAAGATTCAATACATTTTAAAAGTGAGGTGTAAAATCCTTATTTCTGTAACTACTTTTTTTGGAATGTTCATCATTGCAGTATCTGTCACTAAACAAATAAAATCCATTTTGCTGGAGGCACCTTAGGTCATGTGGCACATGCTGTTACTCTTATTAGAATATCCTCAACTCTACCATCCATATTTCATATTGATTATTTACAAGTCAAATATAAACCATGCCAAATGGGGCCATTTGGTCACTTACTGAGACTGCATCTAGAGTCACAATTAGGAAATATTATCAGTGCCATTATCCACTTTTTATTTTTCTTTACTCAACATCATCTTTTTAAATACTCTCGTCCACCATGACCAATGATGTCCAGTTTTAGTATCTTCCTAGCCATTAGGTTTTGACTAGTTCCCTAAAAGAGAAAAGGCATATCTTCATACTTGACAGTACCTAAAAACTGTTACGCCAGTGAGAAATTGATGCTCTGTGACTCCTATGTGTTGTATCTGTATCTCCTATCTAAAGACAACTGAAGTCATTCTTACTTGATACTTGTAAATGATAAGCAGTCTTTATTCTTAAATAGAAGTTATTGGAGGTCATCCTGTGTCTTATTGTTATATTCACCACTGTTAATCAATTGCATTGGAAAACAAGCCTTAGATCTGACTGTTAATATTTGGTATGGAGAAGAAACAAGGAAAAATACTGTTTGGGAACAAAAGATTGTGTTTTCTCAATGGTGAAGATTCAGAGCTTTCTGCATGCCAATACTCATTGTGAGTCTCCAATTAGGAGCAATAATGTTAAGCACTTTCCAAAAGTTTACAAAACAGAACCTTTTTTTGTATTGCTGTTTTATTCACATATAGATGTATATCTATTTTTGAAGGACTATAATGTTCAGAGAACTACACTTTGGAAAATTTAACCTGAAAATTTTGGAACAGGGATTTTTACTTTGATTCAGTAAGGTCTCTGTGGACTGTTTTTAAGAGATGTATAATTTTCCATGTTGTGACATTACTATTTAATTTTTGCTTTTTAAATTTTGCTTAGATGCCCAATACAACACACTGCAGTTGTAGAAACTTAGCAAGTAGAAGATTTTTAAAAAAGTTTTTATCCTGCTGATCAAATACTGTATTTCTCCAACTTCCCAAGTGGATAGCTTGATATTGCATCAAAGAAAGAGAATAGGTGAAGTATACAAAATTTCTTTGATAAGTCCCCATTTTAAAAACAATACGCATTTGTTTTTAATTTTTACTTATTAGAGAAAGCAGAAGACTCCCTTTCCCTCTCTCCTTCTCTCTCTCTCTCTCTCTCTCTCTCTCTCTCTCTCTCTCTCTCTCTCTCTCTCTCCCTCTCTCTCTCCCCTGAGTTTCACCAACTGAAAAAAAAGATATATCACTGATGTATGTCAGTTGGCATCAATAAACCAACCTTAAGACATGATTAGCACATGGATTTTATCCACAGACAATAATAAATGGGTCAAAACACCTCTCCCTTTTTATGCCGTCTCAGGACCTTGTTTCAAGGTCTTAGCTGTTGGTGGGGGAGGTTCTCAGTTTATTTCTAACATGAAAATTTAGGATCCTCGAAATTTTGTTCACAGCTGACTTACTTTTAATAGAAGACTAGAAGAATTCCAGGTAATATAGGAATGTTGCTTAGCAAGGGACAATTAAACTTTCTTATTAGTTTCTTTCTCCTAGTCTCTTGAATTTTCTATTTTATTGGAATTAAAAGAGTATCCAATATAGAGGCAACTCCACATTTGCAAACTCTTAGCCCTACCGTTGTATACATAATTAGGTTACAGTGTGCTTTTTCTAGTAGAATGGGAATGGCAGTCAACAGATATTCAGAGGCCCAGGGACTTAGGGAACGTTAAGAAACCATGGGTGAGAAGCTCCAAGCATATGACATGCTCACAATTATGAGGATATTACAGTGCTAAAAATTCAATGGGAGGCCAAGTCCATTCATTGATTTGTACATTGGGGAATTTCAGGATTACACAAATGCACCATAAAGATATTCATAAAAAGCTCCATAGCTAGACTATCTTAAAAGATAGGTTTAATCATTACTAAAATTCAGATCCAGCTTAACTTTTTAGGATGTATGACTTTTATAGTTTAATCTTCTTCCTATTTTTATCTACATTTTGTAAAGAATAAAAAAATCATCCAGAAATAACTTCATACAGAGATTATTCAATGTTTTAAATAAAATGTGGTAGATTATTTTATACAACTTTGAGATATATTTCACTGTCTGAAAGTTTACAATCCAATGATATTTTTTTACTACATTTGTGTAACCATTATGACAATCATTTTTGAGCAGTTTCATCTCTCAAAAAAATCTTTTTTTTTTCTTTTTTGGCTGGGAAAAATTGCTTATTCTGGACATTCCACATAAATGGAATCTTACACTATGTGGTTTCTTGTGCCTGGTAGTTTCACTTAGCACAGTATTTCAAGCTTTATCCACGTTGGAGTGTGTATCAGCACTGTAGTACTGCTCCAGAGCTTGAGGGGAAAAGTGGCCTGCTTCTCTCAGAGTGACAGCCTCAGGCCACCTTAGTTACCCCTCCTGCTTTGGACAGCCAGTCCATGTCAGTGGACTGGGGCAGGGGTAGTAAGGACCTCATCTTCTTTCCCTGTAATGCCCCATGAAAGTGGACAAAGGAAGGACTCCCTGGATATCTGGGTTTTACTCACCTGGAAGTTGGTCCCACAACCTGGAACAGGGGGATGGGTGGATGAGAAATGTTAACCAACTGCACTTCCACAAAGACACCACAGTTCTTGAAGGAGAGCATGGGAAAAGGAGCCCCATCTTCTTGGCCTCACTCACTCAGACTGGAGCATCTATCACCCTTGGCTGGATGGGGAAGGAGTGGGCCATGGCTCCTGTGCCATAGACTCTTACTGTGTCTTACTGAGATGTCATAGATTTGCCTGGATAAGTGCTTCTTCACTAGTTACACACCCCAAGGACAATTTTCATAGAATTGAAATGGTTGGAATTTTAACCAATTATGATTGCTCATTGGAGTCTGTGAAGTTCCTCACACCATCATTAAAGAAATTGTTCTTCAGTTTACATTTTAAACCACTAAAATGTTCACAATATTTTTGATGCAATGAAAAATTGATCACTACATGGGTATACTAAAATAATTCTACTGAGTGATTTCTCATGGGTGCTTTGTTTGATTAATGCCTTATTGATATTCTTCCCACATTGACTTACAAAGTCAATTGCTTTATGACAGAAAAAAAAACCTTAAAAACAGTTCAATCTTTTGAATTTATAACAATTACATTTTTCCAGGTTTCAAAGAATAATCATAATAGCCACAAATTGCAAGGATTTCAAATCTACCTTTCCATATTTACAAAAAAAACCCTTTTGAATTAATAGCATTAAACTTTTAGTCTACAGATTTTTCTTTAATGAAAATACAATACTGACATGTGTGAGTTTTATAATCAATACCAAGAATAGAAATTCATAATGAATCAATTTTATTGTAAAACCCACCAGTATCTATTAGTATCTGTTATGTACTCAGAAAATGCTCTGGGAAAACAACAAAAGTATTAAGTCTACTTTCAGGGAGATAACCTAATTGAGGAGAAAATACGGATCTTGTGTATTTCAGAAAAATAAAAAATCTTGCCAATCATTTCTATTATATTCTTCTGTACAATTCAGTTTTCCTCTTCAAAGCAACTGTCTTCAACCTCGACCCCACTGCAATCCATCTTGTTTTCAAGAAAGAATTTGCTTCTTCTTTTACCTTGGGTATCCCTGAAGCAAATTTCAATACAAGGACAATGTGCTCATAGTTCATTTGAGAGGGAGCAGGGAAAGATACAGAAAATAAGAAAAACCCAAAGAGACAACATTATAGAGGTCAAGAGTGTGAACAACTGGGATTTGACCCGTGGGGTTGTTCCCTATACCACATTTCCAGAGAGCTCTATGTTCTTGTCCAGAAAGCTCCAATCTCTGCCTGTGGCTTACAGAAAAGCCCCTGCAGAGAGTAAAGTGTGCACACTTGAGACATGGTCAGAGCACATTGAACATAGGCCCACATGCAACTTTACCAAAGCTGTGTATAAACTGGAGGCGAAGGCCACGCAATGAGAGCTGGAGCATCTGAGGCACGGGATATGCATTGCTTTTAAGAAACAAAGCTATTCACACTTTATATGTCAATCACAGCTCAGACAATTGGTTTAAATAAAGAAAAAAGAAAGATAGGAATTCTCACTATTGGGTGGAACAATATTTCCTCTTTTAATTCCCACCCTTTCCTGATTCTCTCCTGATTAAACACAGGCACTGTTCTTCTTGCTCTTGTGTGCCCAGAATCCCAGCTCCACCTTGTTCTTCATTCCTTCCCATCACTACTGAGGCAACTAAGTAGAACTACTTGGGGACATTTTGTAAATTAAAAAAAAAATTGCTCATTTTGCATCTCAGTTTTATTCTCCTACTTCCTATGGGGACCCCCGCCCCCATTCACTTTGACACTTTTTGCTCAATCCTCTGGTAGGTAACCTTGCAGACAAATCTAATCATAATATTTCTTTATTCAAAACCCTCAGGGTTTTCCCATTTCTATTAGAAAGAAGACCCAGATCCTTCACAGAGTGTAAATAGCCCTCAGAGAGCAGCAGCCTTCCACTCTAGTTTCTCCAGGGGTCAATCTTGGTGCATTCAAGTCCCATTGATCATCTTAGGTTTCCTTATTCATTCCTTCCCACCACCAAGAATTACACACCACACCCTTTTTCCCTATTCCTTTTTTTTTTTTTTTTTTGGTACCAGGAATTGAACTCAGGGGCACTAGGCCACTGAACCACATTCCCAGCCCTTTATTTTATTTAGAGACAGAGTCTCACTGAGTTGCTTAGTTCCTTGTGGAGTCCAAGGTGAGATCCTCCTGTCTCAGCCCCTGAGTGGCTGGGATTACAGGCATGCACCACCACACCCGGCTTTCCCTATTTTTGAATGTCTCTCTTCCTCTTCACTCAGTTAAACTTTCAACTGCAACGAAATTTCCTGTATAACCAATCCAACCAATGCTTCCTCTGGGAACCCCACCCAAATCAGAGGAAGTCAACTTTGTGTGAACCTGTGTATATATTACACTACACATTCCTTTTGAAAGCAGTAATTCAGTGGTGATTACTATTTATTAAGGTGGTTATATTATTAATACATTCTTTCTCACATAAGCTATTAGATTGAAAGGGCATCTGCAGTTTTTTGTTCATTCGTTTGTTTTTTTCTCACCTTGGTATTCTAAATATTTATCTGTGCCTGTAACACAATAATATTTCAGTAAATATATTTTGGAATAAGAAAAAAAAATAAAACTATAAAAATGTATATGTTAAACTGAATGTTTATATGTACAAACAAACTGAAACTTTAAGGAAGGTAGGCATTTGTTTTCACTATTAGAAAGCTTAAAGAAGCAAACTCTAATTATATTGAGTATTGGCACTATTCACACATGCAAATACACAAAACAAAAAAGTCAGGTTTAGTGCTCATGAATAACACATAGAATGAAAACTAAATGTCATATATAAAACATAAGATGTAATAAGACCTGGAAATAAAGATTTAAATTGAGTCATAGCAAAATTGAGTAAGTAAGGTAGAATAAAATTATATTTTAAAAACCCTCACATAGTCTGAAAATATTGAGAATGTCTGGCTGTATGAATGAGAATTGCTTGAAATTTGACCCAGAGAGAGGAATATCGAAAGTAGAACAGGATTAGGATGTTTAATCTAATGATGTGGGTTAACTGGATAGAAACTAGTAAGAGGGAGCCTGAGAGCAAGGTCTTGAGGCAATTTATCTGTAGTTGTGATATTCCAGCAAGAGGATTAAAGAAACAGAGAGAATCAAGAGCCATTTAAATAGGCTTTTCCACATTAGATAAAGAAAATGAAGGATAAAGAGGAACTAAATATGATTTCAAGGGAGTAAAATAAAATCTGTTAATTTTAAGAAACAATAAAATGAAAAGATATTTTGAGCAGAGAAATAGAAAAAATAAAAAGAAGTTGTTGTAAAACAGTTGGATAGCACTTGAGACAAAAATTAACATCAAACAGATCCAAAATCCAAAATCATGTTCCTTTATATGTGCAAGCTAAGAAAAGGTTACCTAACACAAGTTGGATATAAGTAGATTAAAAGTGGCTACTAATCATGCACAACCACTCCCATCTTATGAGGGGCATTGGAGTCCCCATAACTTGCATCTGGACTGGCCCTGTGTCTAGTTAGTGACTAACTAAAAGAGAAAAAAGATACACAATTCCCAAGCTCAGGCATTGTTGGCCTTGCAACCCACATGGGTCATAGCCAGCACCCACTGTCCTGTGAGAGAATGAGGTTGCCACAGATCCCAGCCCTTAAGAAGGTGGATGACAACCCTCAGAGATATAAGGTAGTATCAGCAGAAGAGTGTGCCATGCACAAAAATTAAAATAGCTTTGCTTTAAGGCACTAGTTTTTGGTGTGGCTACTATACAGCTGGAAAACTTATTGTCTATCCCACAAATGTCTATCCCACTTTCTTAAAATTTGGTATCATATTAAGATGCAAACAATCAGAGGCTAGAAATGTGGCTTCTTTTCAATTTCTGGAAGAGACTGGAAAAGAGGGAAGAAATTAGACTCAGATGCTGGAGGAAATAGCAAAACAATTGGCAAGACTTAACAATGAGGTTAATTGGAAGATAGAATATTTACTTAATAAATTGTGGTTATAGCTAAAGAGATTTCTAGACAGGAAGCTGGAACTCTCAGTTAGTTACTTCTGACTGTGTATGGTAAGATATGGGAAGAGAGAGATAAGTTAAAAGGAGAATTTTCCAAATTGTAAGCAGAATTTAAACACAAAGAAAGTAGGGCTGGCTTGGATTGGGAAGTCAAGCCATTCATGCTGCATGTATTTTCAAAACAGCAAAAGATTTACAAAACAAGAAATTATCAGCATAAAGATTTTAAGGATGGGACCATATGGGTCTGATACAATTAACAATATATTAAAGGTAGGGTCTAGTAGATCCTCTCAGCTACCCAACTATGTTTCTAAGTATGTCAACTCTGGTCCTATCCTCAAGGAGAACCAATAAATACAGAAAAGTTTCCTTAAAATATTTTTGTGGCATCTGTTTAATGAAGAATAGACTATAATATGATGTTTAGAAAGCCTGCTCATTATTAAAAAGTTTGTACTGACATGAATTAAAAGGAACAGTTTGAAATGAGAGAGCTTCTGGACCCCCAGGTGTCTATGGGCATAAAGCTGAGAAAGCTTCCCAAATGCAAATGTGGATCATTTTATTACAGTAAAGGAAAACTTAGCCAGAATCCACAGGGTAGATACATAGCTGTAGAGAACATGGGGCTATGGAACTCAAAAAAGCAGAATTTGATACTAATGAGGAAATATTTCCTGCTCCTGAGGTGGGGGATTTTGACAACACAAACATGACTGGATTTTGGAATTGTCACAGAATTATAAATTCCATGGATTTTATGGTGATTATCTTTAGAATGGCAGGTAGTGCCTGTTCTTTTTATGGAATCCATGGGGAACAGATTGTCCCTTTAGTCACATGTCAGTAGATCAAGAGAAATCACACGTGAGCTGTACTCAGGAAGCAACATCCATACGTGAACCAGAACTAAATTCAGAAGCGGACTTTTGTGCTGATGCCATGATTCATTAAGGCTTAAGCATCTTAGGACAGGATGCTTTGATTTGCAATATCTGGTACCTACACTGTGGCTGGCTAGCTGGTGGCCATTCTCACAAGTCAGATGGTTTTTGGTGGACATTGGCTGCTTTTTAATTCATGAGAAAGTCTCTGATAGATCAAAAATGGTCACAATTTGTAGCAATTCTCACCAAATGACAGAGTCTGTTTCCCCATATCTTGAATCTGGATCAGCTTTGTTAGCTGCTTTAACAACAGACATGGCAGGCCTATTGCTGTTTTCAAGTCTGGTTCTCACAGCTTGTATTCTATTCTTGGAATGCCATATGAAGAGATCAGGGCTAGTCTGCTAGGTCTTGAGTAATGGAGCAGCTAATGTCCACCAAAAACCATCTGACTTGTGAGAATGGCCACCAGCTAGCCAGCCACAGTGTAGGTACCAGATATTGCAAATCAAAGAATGACTAAGCAGGGGCAGCAGAATTGCTACACAGCAGAATCCAGCACTCAGTGATGACCCACAGAGTGGACCACAGACAAAAATCTTGGTTTTAAGCAATTATAGTTTGAAGTGACTTATTATTAGAAATCAATGACAAGCCATGCTAACCTCCTAGTAATAGTTATAAGGTCATTGTAGCTAAATCCAAAAATCTGTTATAGCACCCAGTGGATTGAGACAAATTTCTATACATTGGGAAAGGAAATAGGGCTATTTTATCATGTAAAGAGACCCTTTGTGACAACAGCGGAGTGCCATTGTAACATACAGATTTGGGAGATTCTGTATTTGGGTATCAAAATGTAATATCTTGATTTAGTTGGTTTATTCATTTTGCCTACTTCTCAAAGGCATCACAGAGTTGCTAATTTAATAATTAAATAATGTGTAAAGGGAGTTGAACTGTATGTTTTCATTAGCATTATTCCCAGTGTGCTCTACAGAAACTGATCATGGAACATGACAGATGGAAGAGAGTCTAGATGGCACAGCAAAAATGATGCCTCACATCTGAGAATATGTCAATTTTCATCCTAATCTGATACTATTTTGAAGCCTGGTGATTTCAGATGATAGAGGTTACCCTTAATATTTAATTATAAGATGTGTCAAAATTGGTAAGTAGAACTTTAAATTGTCAATATGTATGAAGAAAATCATTTGTTAACAGACCTTTGGTACTTAATTCCATATTGATAAAAAGTTTTGGGGATTCCTTTTATGGGCACATTTTCTGATTAGTAAAGAGAGCAGGGGAAAGACTGCAGGGAAGATTGAAGTATCCAAATAAGTGCCTGGAGAACCAGGGTCTACTAAGATGTAACAATAAACCCTAGTTTTGAGTTTGGACCATGAAGGTTTCCATCATACTAGTGAATATGAAAAATTATTAGAGCCCTATGAAGGCAGTGTAGTTTGTCCTCAAACCATCTCCACTTTTGAGATGGGATTAAAGATATCTGGTAACCATATTTCAGAAGTAAATTTAAATAAGGGGATGCAAAATCAACAAGAATATGAAGAAGTATGGGTACAAATCAGTGGAAACAACAGACAACAGAAATAGATGCTCAAAAGCTCCAAATAACTGACATATCAGAAAGAGACTTCAAAGGAATTATACTTTCACAATATAAAGGTAGAAAAGAAAGATTGAAGATTCAGCACACAAATGGAAATAATTAAAACAATTAGAAATTATAGAATTGAAAAATAAAGAACTAATTGAGAAATTGGTGGATGATAAAATAGAGAATTAAAAATGGAAGCTAGGCCAAAATTAATTATCTAACTTACAATTCTTACAACTGCTGAGTATATGATTCCAGGAACAATAAAATTTGGAAAAAAAATGATGTATAGTTTTATGTAATAAAAATCATTCCATACACAAAGAAATATAATAATTCAAAATTTGTGTCCACTTAATATATATATATATATATATATATATATATATATATATATATATATATATATACACATGCACCTACATACATATAGAAAATATTGACAAAAGTGGAAAAATATACAAATGTTCTGAATAATTAATAGAACAAGAAAACAAAAAAGTAAGACTATTAAATGTTTTAAACACAGGAATAACCAATTCGATTTTGTAGGCATACAAAGAAAGGTGAATCCAATGAGTGTAAGTACACAGTTGTTTAAGAAAAATAAGAAATTTTCAATAATTAATCAAGTAATCATCCAGAAAGTATGTCAACAAATTTTAAATAATTAAAACCATGAATATATTCTTTTTCTTAGCAAATTGTATTGTTCAAGAATTCAACAATAAAATGATAACTGGAAAATCCCAATGATTTTATTTTAATTAATGAAACTTTAAATCATGCAAAGAAATTTAGAATTATTGAATCTTGCATATTATATCTTCAAGAAAGAGTCAATAGCTTCACTCACAGGAATTTAATGAAGGCTATAGATTACTAGAAATGATAAAGGTACTTGGAAACCAAACTCAGTACAAAATACTGAAAATATTATAAATTATTATGATTTTACCAAGAAATACCAGTAGTAGTCTGACAAATAATTATTGACATAGAATTATATCAGTATGTGGAATTACCAATCAAGGGAATGAGGAACACATTATTGTTTTGAATACTGTTGGATGAATGGTATAATGACTGTCAAAAGTAGTTGCCAAAGGAATTTGAACTTTGGTGAGCTGACTCTTCCATAGAACATTATAACTACACTACTGCAGTAGCTGAAGCTCTGGGCTAGCGAGGTACTACTGGCTCTATGGGGGTGCAGCTTAGTTTAATGCCTCTGACATGATTATGGCTGTCACTGTTAAGAGTGCTTCAATACCTGGAGTGCTTTGTGTAACTTTGCTTGTGGAAGCCAAGGAGGCAGTTAACTGGCCTCTTTGCTGGCTTACTGAGCATGAGCCTGCATGACATACAAGGAATTCATGCCATACAAAGGAAAGTAGGAATGAACAGAAAAAAAAAATAAGCACAAACACACAAGAGGAAATGAAAGTCAGCTCATCTCCATTGGATATGTGCAATCATGCATAATCCACACCCTTACTTTGCAGTCTGTTCTGACCTACCATGTTAGTTTTCTAATGTGGCCCTAACAAATTACTACAAACAATGGCTTAAGACAACATAAGTTTATCTTACATTTTGCAGCTCAGAACTCCAATGTGGGTCCACCTGCTAAAACCAAGGTGACAGCAGGGCTCCTTCTGGAGACCGAGAAAACAGAATGGGTCCCCTGGTTTTCTCCAGGTCCAGAAGACACCTGCCTGAGTTGGCCTGTGGCCCCCATCTGCCACCTTCAAAACCAGCACCAACAGTCCAGGTCCTCAGGCTGCCAGCATTCTGACATGCCCTTCCATATAGACACAACTCCATGTCCCACCACAGCTGGGGAAGATTTTCAGGACCTTCAAGGACCATGTGACTAGATACAGCACACCCAGATAGAACATTGTCTCCTCATCCCAGGGTCACCATTTTATCCATATCCAGTCACAGAAATTCCACATTCAGAGGTTCTGGGGGGTAAAATAATGCCTTTTGTCAGGGGCATTATTCTGTCTACCATACGACCTACACTCATTTTTTCCCTCATTTTTTTAAAAAAAGGCTTCCAGATGAAGTGTGGGCTCCCTGTTTCTGGTGGTGTTTCTCAATCAAACTTAGGCCAGCTCATCTCTTCTTCCGGCACTTGGTCTCAGTTCGCCTCTATTCTGCTTAGCTCCACGTTCAATGGGACCAGGGTGGAAAGAAAGCATAAGAGATTTCAGATGGAGAGTGAGTATTTTTTTTTTCTCCTTTCTTTGTAGTTGTTTTAAATTTTATACATCTCCTGTGCTCAAATATTGATGAGGATTTTTGTTTTGCTTTGGAGTTCTGTCTCTGTCTTAGACTCTTCAGGCTGCTTTAACAAAAGAGCTCTTCTTTCTTAACTTCTAAACAATAGAAATTTGTTTCCTTTTTCCACTGTTTGGGAGACTGGCAATGATGAAGAAGCAGGTGTTGTCTGATGAATGTCCATTCCTCATAGAGGCTGCCTTCCAGGTGAGTCCTCAGTGTTGGCAAGGCAAGCTCCCTAGGGCTTGGTGAATGGGCACCGATTCTCTTCATGAGGACTGAGACACCTCTTAAAGGTCTCAACTCTTGATACCATCATTTGGGGATTACTTTTCAACATATGAATTTCAGGGGTGGTAGAAGGGAACAAATATTAGGACATAGTAGCCCCCCACATGCATACATTGCTTTGTTCTCTATCACCTTTAGAATAAATATTGAAAGATGGGTGTTATGGTTTAGATATGAGGAGTCTTCCAAAAGATCAGGGGTGAGAAACGCAAGAAGGTTTAGAGGCAAAATGATTGGGTTAGGGGAGCTTTAGATTAATGCCTGCATTAATCTTCTGGTAGGGATTAACTGGGTGGTAACATGGCAGGTAGGGAGTGGCTGGTGGAGGTGGGTCATTGCAGGGTGCTTTTGGGATTTATATTTTGTCCCTGGTGAGCCGAGTTTAATCTCTCTCTCTGCTTCCTGACTGCCATGTCCTGAGGTGCTTTCCTCCATGATGCTCTTCTGCCCCAGTGTTCTACCCCACTTCTGGCCCAGAACAAATGTGTTAGCCATCTATGGACGGAAACCTTTGAAACTGTGAACCAAATAAATTTTTCTCTCTTAAAATTGTTCTTCTCAGGTCTTTTGGTCACAGCAACAACAACAACAACAACAACAACAAAACTTGAATAAACAATGGGTAAGTGGGCACCACCATCGTCTTGTGTCAACCACATTTGGAAAACTGTTTTGGATGCCAGACATTGTCCATTTTATATTGTGAAGAACTTATTTTGTTTTCTCACTTTAAAGAATTTTGTGCTGTGTTCCAACACACGGTTAAGTTGCTTGGGATCTCTTTGCTCCTTCTGAGGGTGCTTTTAGGCTTTCTTGGACAGTTCTAGGGTAGCTTTTAGTCTAGGATTAATTTATTTCAACCTGCAGGCTCTTTTCTATGTGTGGACCATTTCCATGACACAGTCTACCCCTAGGGTTTTACTGTCTGGCCAAGGTTTTCTGTGGGAGTTTTTATGCACTGGTTCACCTACTCATGTTTAGATGAATACCCAGTTAAAGACTGGAAAATTCTTCTCTTCATCATTCAGCTTCTGGTTCAGGCTAAAGTCAAGCTTCTAGCACCTCAGAAGAGGCTCGCTCTGACCCTTACCACATGGATCAGCAGAAAATAAGAAAGCTGATATCCAAATTTTTCCCCCAATTTACTAACAATTAAACAAGGACCAATTTCCAGTTGGAGGGGCTTCTAATTGGAAACTAACCAACAGAATCTGGGAACACACTTAAATATACATCCCACTGTGTGATCTCCTCCCCTCTGATACCTGTTAATACAGCTATTATGCTTATTCGATCAGGAATGCTCTAAGACTTACTTTGTTTGTATATAGGAAATGTGATAGGATGGAAGACTAAAAATAGGTGCATCAGTATTTTTCTCATTTTATGCATTCTAAGCAACATGAGTGTATACTTGTAGAGGAAATCATGTCTTTAACAAAGAAGGTGAGAATGCTTGCTCTTCTCTTCCTGCTGGAGATTCTGGGCCACCTCTCACCCCCCACCATATGTCCGTATCTTCCTCCAACCCCAAGAGCTTCCGTTAGTAGAAATTGCTATATTTCATGTTGCAAAGTGTGTTAGATGCTTGAGTACCCATGGCCAAGGATGAGATGTGCTTTCTAAGATGTATGATATGCAGCTGTCAATGGAACACTGAACATATTGACTACTTAACAGAGAGGCTGAAAATCTCTGGACAGTAAGAAGTGACCTGAGGATACATAAGTAAAAGAATTCTAGAACTTAGAGACCAGGGAAAACTAGGTTAAAGAGCAAGAGGAAACACTGAGTAGATTTGACAATTTAATGCATATCTCTGAATTAGGGTAAAAAGTGACAGATGGTTACTAGATATGAGAGAGAAGTATGTGAATTATATAATCTAGTTTCTAATTCTGTAATCTTTGACCTGAGCTCTCTTTAAAATAATTTTTGCTCTTTTCATCCTTGTTGGGAGCTATGTTTTAACACATGACACTGGTTACTGCACATCTGTAAATGTAATCATCTATGTGCATTTAAATGCTGCTCAGACTTTTATACTTCTGTTTTTATATCTATTATATGTATCTTCAACCTATTAATATGATCTCATTGTTTCAACCAATGAACAATTTCAAGTCTAGAAAGTTAACTTTTGAGCACAGCTATATCAATGCAATGCCAAAGTAAGAAGAGGTGGCACAGTATAACCTATTTACTACAAAAAATTAAAAGAAGAAGGGAGAATAAGGAGGAATCAAGGGATTAGGGGGAGGTGGAGGAAGGAAGGGAGACAAAAAGGGAGGAGACCAAGAGAAAGTAAAAGCTAATATGAAATTTAAAATATACAGGTAAAATTTTATGATAGCCATTCATAATACTTGGCTTACAACTCCAAATTATAGATTCTATATGACAGTTTATGACATTTCAAGGCAAGGTTTTAATCTTTTTCCCAGTAAAGTGCTTGCCGTTATTAAAATGTAACTATTTGTGAGCTAATTAATTATGCACATTCACTTGTTCTTGAAATTTATGGCACAATAACTCTAGCTAGGGATAGTTTACATTTATGTTAGAGTTAGAAGCATTTAAAAAGTGAATTTTACCAAATAACTTTCAGTGAAGTCTTTGCTGGAGTGAAGCAGAGGCTTCCAACAATATTCAAGCTTAGCCTTTATGACTAGCTGTCAGTGTGTGAGTGTATATATATATATATATTTTTTTTTTTTCCAATTTTTATTTCTTGACCCAAAGCTTGCTTCCAGAGGCACTGTCTTAGTTCTGGTCTTTCATAATAGGATTTCTTCATGTGCCATATCATGGAAACAAAAGGTTATTTTCCAGAAAACAGAAGATTTGGAACAGTCAAGTTGGGGTACGGTTTGGGTGTCTCCTTTTTCAAGTCAACTCCCTCAAAAGCCTATCTTTTTACATGCTTAGGTCTCCACTAACAATCAAAACACTTTCATTTTCAGTGACATCTGGTAACCATGACAGTGATTTCTCTTGCTGTGCAATCTACAGGCCAACACTTACCTGCTAGGCCTGAAAGTGTTTGGAGAAATGAGGAAAGCTGTGTTGCTAAAATGAGAACAAGGAACTTGCCGAGCTCTCTCTAAGTGTGGTTTGCCCAGCACATCCTGCTATTTCCTGCATTGCTCTCTCGCTACTCTACAGCTGAATTCTATTTCATTCTGAAAAAAATCACCTATTAGGAATAAATGGAAATAAAAGATCACTCCTCAAGGATGGACAGGTTTACCAAAAACTCGACTCTGACATTTCCACCTCCACAAATGACTACAAACTGATGTTGGAATCTTTGTAATAAATCCTTCCATCATTACTACTTACAAATAGATAAATGTTGATGATCAGCCTGAGGCAAAAATCCAGAACTATGTGACTCCATTTTGTCTCAGTCTCTGCAGATGCTCTGGTGTCAGAGGCAAGGCTTTCACCTGCCTGTATAGGATCCATCCTCTGGCCTCAAGTGGAGGTATGGCAGATGCCTGCTACCTTAGACAATACCCCTCCCATGGTTCCCTCAGATGCCTCAGAGTTCAATGCAATTGGAGCTTCAAAGAGCAGTGTCATGAATCGTAGGTCCACTTTTAATATTTACTGAGTCCACTCTGAATGCTGTACAGTACCTTTCAGGGTTGTAGGACTGACTGGCACACTTTTTGCACAGTCTCTTCCAAGGAAATGACCAAAGAGAGTGCATATGAAAATCAGTTTTCCTCCTTTTCAACTCTTGTTACTGTTTAAATTCATCGATGGGAAATAG
The DNA here is from genome assembly GCF_021218885.2 of Marmota monax. Lineage (NCBI taxonomy): Eukaryota > Metazoa > Chordata > Mammalia > Rodentia > Sciuridae > Marmota > Marmota monax. The sequence continues at coordinate 115,445 of NW_026693121.1, forward strand.
GATGGAGATAAGCAAGGAGAGTCTATATGAAAACAAGTTTTCCCCTTTTTCAATCTTTTTTACTGCTTAATTTTCTTTTAAATTCATCAATGGAAAATAGGATGGATTTTTAAGGAGTTTCCAGAAGAAAAAAGTAGACCCCATTTTCTCACTGTGATGTCTTACAGGCAGCATTTGATACAGCTGTCCATCCAAGAACACAGTCTGTACTCCAGACAGTTCTGGAGTATAGAGCAGCTGGTTTGTGTAACAGAGGTTGTGTACCAGAGTATCAGTCCAAGGGATGGGTAAGGAACAATCTCATGGCAGATAGAATTAATTGTACCTGAGTATCTCATGTTTTATATTGTAATAGACCATTAAGTGCAATTGAAAACAATGAAACTGAGAAGTTTCCAATGGAAGGAAATAACTTTAGGATTGGATCTATTATTTTATGGGATTGATCATTTGTTTAGATATAACCAGAAAATTAATTGAAAATAAGGAACATAGAAAAAAGGTTTGGACCTGTTATTTTATGGGATTAATAATTTGTTTAGAAATATCTTAAAATTGGAAATTTGAAATATGTGTTTCATAATTCTCAATTGCAATAGTTCAGTGAAATAAACCAACAAGCTACAGAAATCTGAAATATCAGAATGTGGTCAAATGAAATGTCAGAGTATAATGGCTACTAGATTTAAGCAAAGAATATTAAATTGGACAATGAATTGCCAACCATCACCTACCCTCATCTGGAAACAACCACTTCCAGAGACCTATGGTCTTACGGCTAGACACTAGGTGTCCCCCCAAAATTCTTACATTGTGGGAGATAATGCAAGAAAGTTGGAGGTGAAATATGGGCTTATGAGAGTTTTAACATAATCAGTGCATTAATCCCTTGATAGTGAATAACTGGATGGTAACCACAAGCAGGTAGGGTGTGGCTAGAAGACATGGATCCCTGTGGGCATGCCTTTGGGTATATATTTTCTTCTTGTTGAGCAGAGCTCCTCTCTGCTTCTTGGTGCCATGTCCTCAGCTATTTTCCTTTACCACACCATTCCACCCTGATGTTCTGCTTCTTCTCCAGCCTCAAGGAATGGAGTTGGCCATCTGTGGACTGAGACCTCTGAAATCATAAGCCCCCCAAATAATTTTTTTTCTCTTCTAATTGTTCTTGTCAGAACTTTTTTTCACAGCAATGAAAAAGCTCACTAAAACATGGATTCCGTTCCTTTTCTCCCTTCTGAATCTCATGAAGTTCTTCTATTATTTGCAAACCCTAATATGAAAGAAAAAGAATTCCTAGAACTATAATTCTCAGCTTCTTCCTAGTATTATTTCTGCTTTATCCCTAAGGAGAACATTTCTACTCAGGGAATTAAGATCAAAGAACACAGTTGCAGATATAACAGAGAAATAAATCATGTCCGTCCATTGGATTCTAGACTTATAAATTCTAGCTAAAGAAGAATCAAAGAATATTTGGTATCTGAAATCCAGAACTGACCTTCTCCCTGTAGGGTACAACCTAATGCCTGCCAAGTGTTCTGAGGCTTCAAACGCCCTTCCCACCATTCTATGAAGCCAATGACCATTCCACCATAGGCAGGGGATGGGTTCTGTGTAAAGAATCATAAATTACATAGGCACAGGCTTATTATTAAACTCCATTTGCTTGGAAATGATTTCCTTGTTCAGAAGAAATACTGTGGAAAATTTACTGAAAGTGAGTAAAACAATCTCCAAAATCATGAATGGTGTTTTGGCAGTGTTCATTGTTGGCAGTGAAAGCAAATCCCTCTCCATAATAAGCATCTATTACAAAAAGAACAAATTGTTTCCTCTTCCATGATGGAAGTGGTCCAATGTAATCAAATTGTCACCAGGTGGCTGGCTTGTTCACTTGGGAAGCATGAACATATTGGTGGCTCAGTATCCCTTTTAGTTGTTGACACGTTGGGAACTCACCAATGGCCATGTCAATAGCATCCACATGGGTGATTCCATGTTGGTGAGTCCATGAATAACTTCCATGCTTGCTTCCGTGGTCACTGTTTTGGAAACTCTTTCTACAATGAGTAGAATATCTGGACAAGTGAGTGTAGAATGGGTCAACTTTTCCATGTGATGACAAAAAGCCTCATCTCCAATGGCTGTAGTTTAGTTGACAATTATATGAAACAAAAATATCCTCACATTTTGTGCTCTTATCATAAGGTCCATCAAGCCTGCCCCAGGATTCTTTGTAGCCAATTTTCTAATATTTTTACCTCTAAATATCTCACCATCGAGACGAATCATTAGTTATTGCTCACAAATCAGTATACATCTGACTTTTATGTACTTCTCTTCTAGGCATGGAAAAAACAACATATCTTTTAGATATATCTTTTAGATATCCCCAGATGTGATGATAAATTTTGTCAACTTTATGGGGCGGTGGAATGCCAGATATCTGATTAGACATTATTTTTTAGTTCTTCTGTGATAAAGATGTTTCCTGAAGAGATTAGCACTTGAATTGCCAGTAGAATAAAGCAGATTGTTTTTCTCAATATGGGTGGGCATTATCCAGTCTACTGAGAGCATGAATAGAATAAAAAGTTGGAGGAAGGTTGAATTTTCTCTCCTTAGCTGACACCTGGAACTGTGACAGAGACCTTCTTCTGCTTTTGTACTAGGACTTACACCATTGGTGATCCTGGTTCTCCATTCTTTGGATTCTGACTAAAATTTATATCCCAGGCTGTACTGGTTCTGAAGCTTGCAAAAAGTAAATTGTGGGACTTTTCTGCCTCATAATTGTGAGTCAAGAAGTAACTTATTAAAAAAGATGTGGAGAAAGGGGAACATTTATACATGGTTGGTAGAAGTGTAAATTACTATTTCCATTTCAGACAACAGTATGAAGATTCATTAAAAAACTAAAAACAGAATTATTTCATGACCTAATAATCCCACTAGTGGGTATATGAACAAAGGAATTGAAATTAGTATGTGAAACAGATATCTGTACTCCCATGTTCACTGCAGTACTATTTACAACAGCCAAGTATTGAAATTAACTTAGGTCTTCACCAACACATAAATGGATAAAGAGAATGTGGTAATTATGCACAATGCAAACCTCTTCAGCCATACAAAAGGAGGAAATACTGTCATTTTTGCCAACAAAGATAAATCTGGAAGAGATTATAATAAGTAAAATAAAGTCAGGAGCAAAAAGAAAAATACTGTATTATCTTACATCTGGAATGTAAAAAAGTCCAACTCATGGAAATACAGGGCAGAATGACGGTTACCAGACTCTAAAGTAGTGGTGGGTGGGGAAAGCAGAGCATTTGTATGAGCCTTCAGTTAGGTAAGAGGAGTAAGTTCTAGTGATCTGTTGCACAGCATGGTGATTAGAGTTAATAATGTGTATTTCAAACTTAATAAAAGAATATATTTTACATGTTCTTACCACAAAGGAAAAATTAGTATGGGAGGTGACAGACACACTGATTACCATGATTGGATCACTCCATGACGTACACATGTATCAAAATATTAACCTTTAATCTATCAATATGTATACATATTATTTAACAATTAATAAAATTAAATTGAAAATAAATGCATAGGCATTTGAGCCACTTCTTTATGTAAATTAATAGCATTTTCAGTACTGACTCAAGCTTAATATCATATATACTTCTGTTGGATGATGGCATGGTACTGGAAATATCAGTCAGATAATACCAAGATCAAGATAAGCAGCTCAAATCAAATGATATCTTGATGGCCCCAGTCAAACTTTATCTCTCCAGTAACAGTGTGTACAAAGCCAGCAGCTACTTGGTTGCTGCTACTCTTTATAAGTAATGACCAGTTATCTTTAAAATGTGGGATGGCTTGCTTCAAAATTGTAAAATATGCTATAGTTTTGTTAAAGTGGGCCTTTCTCATAAAACAAACTCACTGCCACAGACACTTCAAATACCACTAAATCTCCCTGTTTCTATGGCTCAGTTACAGTGTGACTTGCTCTGTAATTGCAGAACCTTCTATCATTCTGGGTCCAGGCAAAACAGTAAGCTCCAGGGTTACTTGGTAAATGTGTGGCAGTAACATTCCTTGTAGTATTATGTGTTGCCTCTAGACTCCAAGGAGTCCCAAATACTTCACGCTATTTTCTGGTGGCCTAGGTTCCAGCTGTAGCCTCTTTGCATTTGTCTTAAGAGCATATATTTCCATGGCTCAAACAAAAAAAACCTTGAAACTTAAACCCAGGATAATAACTCAGATGTTTATGGGGCTTCATCTCCCGATGTCCAGGCTGGCAAGTATTTTTCCAGGGCTTCTGAAGTATTCCATACATTCTGCTTGCCAAGTCCACTTGCAATGGTACCATTGACCGAGTGAGCCTACATGATGTCTTGTGGAAAAATAAAATTGTAGGTGTTGCACATATTACATTTTGAGAGAGAGCTCAGAGTTGATATATCCTGAGGAAAGAGAATGACAATTATTTTCCTGCCTAAGTTAAGTCAAATGGATCTAGATCTCTGAGTTTACAGGTATAGAGTTGAAAGCATTCAATGGATCATTAACAACTATTAGGTACCAGGGACATAATATTTATGTCTTTAGAAAGGACATCAGCTTTTCAGCTGATGGGATTCCAGCTGGAGTCTCCAGCTGATCAAATTTGTGATAAGATGTTGATGTTCTTAAAATCCATCTTGGCTACCTTAAACTTTACCCTGGATTGGTGTTTTCTTGTGGTCTATGATGACATCATGTTTTGTATTCTTATCATGTCAATCATTATTTTTCTTAGATGACTATGAATCTGTTACACAAGAGAATATGTCTGATCTGTACTTTTCTGCACTCCCGAAACACTTAAAACATTAAGCACTTAAAAATGTTTGTGGATTTTAATTTAATGAAAAGCCTGTTAAATATGATTTATTTGTAATATATATATATATATATATATATATATATATATATATATATATATATATATATGTATGTATTTAAAAAGTTTTCTTTAGTTCCTTGACATGAAATGTTTACATAAAATATTTTCTAAAATATCTCCAATATATATCAGAATTCTTAACTCTCTATGGTCTCTAAATCTCTGTGATTTCATAGTATTGGTATAAATGAGGTAAAAACAAAATGTTATTTCCTTATTTGTGCTTGCTCTTGAGTTTTCCAAAATAATTAAGCAAATATAGGAATACACAGAGAATCATGGAATGTGTAAGATATAATTCCATCAGATCCCATAAAGTGACATGACACTTTTTTCTTCAGCACTGGGGATTAAACACAGACTTGCTAGGTAAGTCTGCTATCACTGATCTATCACCCCACTCAATTCAATATATGTTTAGCCAACTAAGAAATGAAGGGGAAAAATCCTTACAAGTCTTTGGAAATTTCTCAAGTGGTTGGGTTAGGTGGCATGTCAAGTGGCTGGGTGTGGTGGCACACGCCTGTAATCCCAGCAACTCAGAAGGCTGAGGCAGGAAGATTGTGAGTTCAAAGCCAGCCTCAGCAGGTTAGTGAGGCACTTAGCAACTCACTGAGATCCTGTTTCTGAATGAAATATAAAAAGGCCTGGGGATATGGCTCAGTGGTTAAGCACACCTGGGTTTAATCCCTAGTACCAAAAAATAAAAATAAATAGAAATTTCTCAAGCTTCCAAAATCTGAGTGATACACTTCTATTTTTTCTAATCTTAATTCTGTTTTTGATATGTGTAGGCAGCAATGCCCTTTCCAAAAGATCTCATTTATATCCATGTAGTACTTGTTAGTAGGCTTTGGTGCACTAATTTTTATGGCTTCAATAATGTACACAATCCTTTAAAGAACTAAAGTAGGAAAAAAAGAACTATACTTCTAAAAATCATAAATATGATAGTGACCAAAAATACACCCAGAATTTTTATGACATTTTAATATATATGCCAATGATAGTGGTCATGCTTCTCTAAATATTTGGGTTTTACTTATAAAGTGATGGATGTGGCCAGTGATGGATGTGGCCTTCATTCATAGAAATCTACCTTGTAAGCATTAATATGAGATCTTCTTTTAATGTCACAAAGATTGAAACTTGGTAATAATATTGGCTTAAATATGTTTTGTTAATTTATTTGAATTATATTTGACATAAGGATAGATTTTTAAAGTATATTATTATGCAATGTTTTCAAAAGATAATCTGCCTACCTATCACAATTGGGTTTGCTATATTAAAACACAATAGGCAGTGTGCAGTGTGCTAAGACAGAGTGTTTCCTAACAGGTGAAGAGTCCTGCTTACATGAAGTGGCCTTCATAGAGATCAGGAAGATGTCAGTGGCTTTAAAAAGCAGAGCAGGAAAATTTCATCATTCATTACATATTTTAATAGTTTTCATACTCCTAAACTTAGCAACATTTATAATATCAAGCACTATCATTATTAACAAATAGGACTTTGATATTGAATTAAATAAAAACTAGCAGAGTATAGAAACTACTAATTGCATACCTAGAATTTCAAAAACAATTATCATTTATAAATATAATAGATTTGGACTTTTTGAGCTGTTTAAATTTACACAGGGCAAGTTAACTAAGATTTTGACCCATATCTTTTTCCTTCTTATTTATTGACTGTATCATTTGATTAGTAGAATCTAGAAGTATTTCGATGTCAAATTTGAATTTCAATTAGAAATAAAATATAACATTTTTCCACAGAAACACCGAGATATATCAACAATGTTTGAATGATAGTTTGTTATCTGTTGTATCATTTTCTTGGGCACATAAGCTCCATCCCACAGACTTGAATATCCCGTATTTCACTGTAAAGTCTAAAGGTTACTCTATGCTCTAAAAGCCAAGCACAGCAAATTTGGAGTTTAGACTTAGACAAATTTGAGTTTAAAATCTGACTTTTAATCCAATTTTGGGTATCATGATAATTACTCCTATTTTAACAATGAGAATATGAGGCCCATAGAAACAGAATATTCTGGCAGTCATCACATAGCTTTTAAAAAAGAATTTGCATATAAAGCAAATTAGTAGAATATTCACTACATGAACATTACTAAGAAATTTAAATCTCATTATATTCTTTACTAAGCATTTTTAAATCACATTCACATACTTAAAAAAATTCTCATAATTATTAACATCAAAGCAAAAAAATACAATCCACCATAATATGTCCTTCATTTTCCAAGCCTATTGTATTAAATCTACCATCCCTTAAATGTGTTGTACTGAAACATGACAAAATGAAAGCAAGAGGAATGAAAAGGGAAAATAAGTGAGTTCTGTTTGATCTGGAGTCAGGAGTGGCCCAATGCAAGGAAATGCATTTTCCATGGGAGAGAGACAGGTGCCCCCACTGTTTTGATATGGTGAAGATTGAGACCTGCATGTTAATTCTTTTATTAGCACCAGAGTAGATTAATCACTTCTTTTTTTTTTTTTTATGAGAAGTCTCTCTGTGTTGAGGCCAATCATGCAATTCCAAGAATTCCCCAGTCAGATGAAAGATTCAGTATCTATATTAAATACCCAATTTGCACCATCTTAGTTTGGTTACTTCCCTTGAATGGGATCCATGATAGATGTTTTCATGCAACCAACCACTTTACAGAAGAAACTTCCTTTATGCATGTAAATTCAAGTAATTATTCTCCCTGTTGTGTACACTTATTACTACATGATGTTTATTTAAAAGATATAGCTTCACCAAGGAAGTCTGCATCTCTATCTTTTAATTAAGGGCAAGTAATGTTTCCCCCAGTTGATAGAAGACGTGTGTGAGGCTTAGAACTATTAAGTGCCTTTTAGGAAAAATGAGTGATGGATCAAAATATAACATCTGGTACAAAAATACCTTTAATGTGATCCATTTTAAAGAGGATAAACTTGGACTTTATTGTATAAAACTTTTAAAAAACCAAGCATAAATGATACAAATGTATCATTTTAATCACTGTTTTTCTAATAATAAAAAGCATAAAAGAAAAGCTAACCAAATTTTATTCAATTCCCTGGTTAATACTTGTTTTTACATAAATTTCTACAAATACACTTAGTTAACCTTTTATTTTTATACTATAAATTGCTCTAGACATACAGTTAAATATGAATTATATTTTATAACCCTATTGTGAAAATTGGCAGCATTCTGTCTTGATTCTCTTTTTACCTAACCTGGATTAAGCTTATACCCTGAAGTGTTCAAATGAGTTTTTTCCAACTCATGATCACTGACTGCCCTTTAATTCTGGTGATTGGTCTTTACTAATTTAATAAGAAAATAACCCAAAGTAGTAGCATTTCTCAACAAATTTTAGGAAAAAAAATTAATTTCCTACTATTTTGGTGTGTTAAACAAACACAGAAACACACACATATAGTTGCTGTTTAAATAAGTTTGAGGGAAAAGGGGAAGTATTAGAGAATAATAATGGCAAAAATATTGTTTTTTCTTGTGCATGTGTGAATATGTAACTACAAATCCCACCCTTATGCATAATTATAAGGTACTAATAAAAATATGGAAAAAAGGGTTTGAGAAAAGTTAAAATAGTTAAAGTTTTTTTCTAAGGTTAAAATAACTTTAAGAAAATTTCCCTTCCCCATATCATGAAGTTCAGTTCCTACATTTTTTGCCAGATTTTCTATTGAGTTTCCTTTCGTTTTTGGATATACTGTTGGCTGGAAATTGTGCATGCAGTTGAGACACTATACACACTCCGTTTCCCATTCAACCTTTGCCATGGTCATGCTGTGGTATGGTTTTTACCCATCATGTGTTCTTAGAGCTAAGATTCTGCTTCAGGGATCTTTATTATATCCATCTTGTTTCCCTTGTACTTACCACATTGTCTTAATTATGCTGACCTCATTATAAAGAGAGCCTGGCCTTCCACTTAACCACTGCTTGGCAATAGCTTACCACTTTGTTTTCCACTCAAAGTTTAGAATAATCATACCAATTCTTACAAATACTCAAATGCACAGACCTATAGATCTGGGAGAATTTTGAGTGGGTTTATATTGACTTCATAAAACAATTGAGAACTGCCATCTTTGAAATATTGTCTCTAATCTAAGATTATGATATATTTTCCATTTATTTAGTTCTTCTTTAAATTATCTCAACTTGTTTTATAATTTTGTTTAAAAAGGCATTACACAATTTTAGCATTATTCCTGGTCATCCAATATACATAATGCTATGGTTATTATAAACTTGTACAACTTTAACTTCTCAATTTGATGATAGTAGATATTCAAGTCTAGCCTCCAAAACCATGTTATAGTAGCTCAAACTCACTAAGGTGTTATCATATATAATATCTATAATTTTATATATGATTATTTGTTATAAGTAGATACAATAAAGAGTACTTGTAGTCAATGAATACCTAAAAACATAACTTTTTCCTTTGTTTTTTTCATATTTTGGCCAATGAGGTCTGCATAGAATCCTCTTTAAAATCCTAAAATGACAATTTACTGAATGTTTTCCTGAGTTCTGGATAAATACTGAATCAACTTATACAAAAAATTTTGTAATCCAAGGGACTTAGCTTTCTCATCCCTGATAAACTAAATTAAAGAAATATATTGGAGAAGATCAAAGTGCCTTTAAATAAGGGTCAGCAGCAAGAATAAATAAAGAGATGAAATGAATGAATTTAAGTGACTCAAGTAGGAGCTAAGCCAACAGAAAATGGAGCAGTTTAGACTTTGACCAGGGATTTAGCACCTGGGTTTACAAAGCCATGCTAGAGGTCAAGGTTTAACAGTGCACTGTGATGAGTTTGAAAGCCCTTCTAGATATGGAAAGCCTGACAGGTGTTTCAATTTGAGGGGGAAAAAAAAGGACATGTGAAACTGAGACTCAATTCAATTGAGTACAATATTTTTAAAAACAACAGGGACAATAGTATGTATTCTCTACAGAGTGCACTATGGACATCTTATAGTATATTGAAAGATATTGCTTCAATAAGTTGTGACCTCTTCAATGAATTATGCCCTTAATTAGTGTCAATTCAAAAGCTCATTAAGAGACCAGTAATTTTGAAATTATTTTAATGCAGTCCTAAGAATTCTACCATCATGAGAGGTTAAACTATATAGACAATAATATATTTTTGAATATTAATTACATGATGAATTCCTAGGAAGGTTATTTTCATGCAAAAGGTAACCCATTTTTTGTCCTACCTTCTATTTATTTTTGGACCAAGCTCTGATCATCTTTTTTATTATTTGTTTTTAGCTAATACAGGAAAACATAAAAGTGTATATTAACATGAAAACATGTGATTGTCATTTTATAAATCATTATATCTTACATTTATGATAGTATCTATTATCTTCTCTACCTTTATGATACAAGTTTTTATATTTTTGGATGTAGCATAGCCAGTCATACTTGTATTTTATATCTTGTTACACTTTCTCAAATTCTTATGTTAATAGGTACAATTTAATTCTAAGCTAAATGAAAAAAGAAGATAAATGCAATCAAATAGTTGCAAAAATGTTACTTTTTATAACAAAAAAAAATAATTAAAATTACTGTAAGGAAATTGATTCTGCCTATAAAAATTCTGTATTGCTTAAAATTCTGCCATATTTTACTGAGATGCCCTCTCATTGTTTAATTTTTTTCTGATTTTAATTTTTATAATAACCCCATTTTTGAACATCTTTGTACCTATAGATACAAAGAAAAAGTTAACTCTTTAATAATTTGATAAAGTAAAATTGCAATTTTGAAAAAAGTCTTTCAAGTTTCCATTTATAATTGGATTAACATATAGTTTTAGTATCACAGAGATATGGCAGACTAAGCAAATAAGTCATCCTAGCCTCCTCCATTCTCAAAAGAAAGACATTATAGGACTTATAAAAGATTAAATTTGGATAAATGCATAAGTATCTTAAGTATGTGTGGAGAGAAAGCATATTGGCAATTTTTATAAAATTGAAAACAGATTGAATCATATTGGTTAATTTGAAAGAATATATAATTCTCTAATTTCAGATTATGGTAAATAAAATGTTGCAAAAATACAGAAGCTGAAACTGTGTAGCTGAAACCTAGAAAGTACTTCTACTTGGAATTAATAGATATAATCAGACTGAAATAATATAATGGTGAAATTCAAGAAACTACTTGCTTGAGAGGAAAAGAGAGCTAAGAAGAAAGAAAGGAAACTGGACTGAATTGTTGGTTCATCTTGAAAAAATTAAATGTACACTCTAGATAGAATTAATCTTTTTTGATAATGTGTATTATTATTCACAGTAAAATGCTCCAATTCTGAAACAGTAGGATCTCTATTTTAAAGACAGTCTGTACCACTTCAGTATGAAAGTTCAACAGTAGTGTTCCTGTACTACCCTATTAAAAAACCTAATCCGGAAAGAAAGCTAGTAGAAGAATGCAGCCTGTACTCAGCATTGAGGAGATCTGGAACAACTAAACTGTCTTAATTACTCTAATTCATTATCCCCATCTGAAAAGAAAGTCATGGACCATTAAAGCAGATCAGCAAAGAAAAGCAAGTAAAATGCACAAAATACATGGCTCCAAGAAGAAACAGAAGTCATTCACAGATGTAAGAGGAATTTAACCTTAACCACTATCAGGGGGTTTCCAGATGCTGCCTCTATATAAAGCAAAAGTCAAATAGAAATGAATGAAAAATAACTCTCAGAAAGAACTTTTGGAAGTCAAAAAAGTCTGTTGACAAAATAAAAATAAATAGGAAAATTGGGGGTTGGGGATGTGGCTCAAGCAGTAGCATGCTGGCCTGGCATGCATGTGGCCCGGGTTCGATCCTCAGCACCACATACAAACAAAGATGTTGTGTCTGCCAAAAACTAGAAAATAAATATTAAAACTCTCTCTCTCTCTCTCTCTCTCTCTCTCTCTCTCTCTCTCTCTCTTTAAGAAATTAGGAAAATTGGAATCTGAGGTAGTCTACCACATACACATGAAAGCATAAAAAGAGAAAGTAAATAAATAGAAATGAAAAGATGAAGTCTAGAAATCCAAATTGGTCAATACATACTAAATGGGAGCTTCAAAAAAGGCACATTAGAGAACAAAAGGAAGGTGTGGTCACTAATATTACAACCATTTGGGGATAAAGAGAAGCCTGTCTGCGGATTTAACAGACCCTCTGATTATTAAAACTTAATGCCTGAATAAAAGTTCAAAGACATATTATGGGGAAATTTTAAAATGCCACATTAAAAAGAATATCCCCAAAGCATACAAATAACACTAAGGGAAATACTACTGTGAATTTTTTTGGTATCATAATGACATTAGATTTTTCAATCAGCAACTTTGGAATGAAACAAAAATGGTTACACTTCAAAATTTTGAGGCAATGATAATGTGCACTTTGAATTGTATATCTAGTTATCATTCAATGGAAATGTCAAAATAAAGCCATTTTGAGAAACTCATGAAATCAGAAAATGAACCTCTCCTATACCGTTTTGGAGAAAGTTACATGGGAGAACACTGACATAAAACAAAGTCGATAACTAGAGGAGCTGAATGTGGCACAAAAGAAATATGGACATAAGGCAAAAATCCTAAAGTAACATCTTGCAGGATATCTTAGAAGAAATTAAGACAAGCATGAACAAGAAATTCCTGCATTGAATATGTCTTAAATACAGTGAATGGAATATATTTTATTCAAAATATATACACAATGAGTATTACTTAGCCATAAAGAAGAAGGGACTTACACGTTTGCAAGTAAATGGATGGATCTGGAGACTATCGTGCTAAATGAAAATAAGCAAGTCCCCAAAAGACAAAGGTCAAACGTTTTCACTGATATGAGAAAGCTAAACTACAATAAGGGGGGACAGGAAAGAGTAGGTACTGGGTAGACTATACAAAGGGGAATGAAAGGAAGAGGGGGAATAGGAAAAGGAAAGACAGTGTAATGAATCTGAAATAATCTTCCTCTGTCCTTATATGAGTACACCACAGTGAATTCTACCATCATGTATGTCCATAAGAATGGGTTCCTACTTAGAATAAGATATATTTCATGCTTTTATAATTACATAAAAATGAATTCCACCATCATGTAAAACTAAAAAGAACCTATCAAATTTTAAAATTGATGAGTTGTTCATGAGCTGGAATACTGAAGCAATCTATTGAAGAAGGCATGTATTCTCTTTTAACAAGAAGTGATTAAAAATGTTGTGAAAAAAAACAAAACAAAATATTTTCACAAAACTAATGCATGGATATGGCACTAGAATGTGTCATCATAATGAAGCTCCTGATGGTGTATAAAAAAAGATCAATTTGACTTTGAAAACATACTGTTCCTTTCTGCATAGTTCAGGAGTCATGAGAAAAAGCCCACGTGGGGAAAACGGTACTAAGTGCACACTGCTCAGCATTCCTGGGAAAGGTCTCTACATGGTCATAACAATGCAGTCAGTGGTTTCCAGCTTTCAGAATCAGCCCATGGATGATTGGTGTTTGGGGATCCAAATAGTAAGGGAATTTAGCCTAACATTTTTAAAATGTTATTAGAAGACAGGTCAATTAGAATGGGTCAATGGTAAGGTATGGATTTTATTGGTTCATTTAGATAATAGGAATTGAACTGTTAGAAGGGAGCAAAGAATGAAAATTTTATTATACTTTTAAAAGTTTTAAATATATACAGTAAATAATAAACATCAAACTTGAGAGGAAATAGATATGAAAGTTCGTGGGACTTGATATAAATATTGAATAATGCTAGGTACAAGGAATGGGACAGTGGAAAATATGGAAGGACCATGTTTAAATTATTAGTAAAAAAAAATTATACAAATATCAATATGAAAACAATTGTTGGATGCTTAGAGAGAACTACAAGGAGACCTTGGAGGAATTAAAGGCCTTCTTACTTCAGATTCCTAGGTAATTATGTGAGAAGTGAAAATCTTGAATATCCTTAATAGCATGTCTCCTACCAAGATTGAAATTCAAAACACTTATTAACCCACAATTAAGAAATACTTTTATGTGGGAAATGAGTTACCACATAGTAAAAAAAAGTAAGCCAATCATATGAAGAGAGATTTGATGGATGTAAAATGAAAGGATCTCAACCAGAACAGAAGAATAGAGAAAGTTTCTGTCTAAACAGAGAACAAAATTCAGGAAGTGTGTGAATAAGTGAATGATTAGAAAAGGTATTGCTGACTCAAACCCTAAAATCCACAGAATGCAGAGACAGAGGAACAGAGACTGTGATTAGTTATAGCAATGTTTGGATGGAGTTTAAGGTCAGAAGCAATATTCCTCACCAAAAATTCAATTTGTCTTAAATCATTCTGCATAGTTTGTGTAATGCAAAAGGAATAATTATAAAGTTTTTTTTTTTTTTTTTTTTTTTTTTTTTTTTTTACCATCAACAAAGTACTAATAGGGAATATTTCAAACATAAAGAATTTCTAAAACAAATTGACCACGTTCTTTATGGAAAGTTATTCTCACTTATTTCAACTAAAGACTAATTTACTTTTAATAAGATTGAGTATTTGATAGTAAATATATGTTATTGGAATATAATAAATAGTAGATGGCCAAGATAACATTTTTGGATAAATGTTGAATTTTCAATTTCTTTAATTGTATGTCTAATACTTCAATTTTAATATAGCTGTAAATTGCATTTATATCATTATCAGTAAGGGAAACCAATTTTAATAATTAACTAGATTGTCTCAATCAAATATTAAGTATAAGAGTAATGGTTTCTGCTAGATTATCCCATTTATGATGCTTTGATTAACTACAGATATTGAAAGTAGACTATATTTGTCTGACACCGAAAAAAAGGTCCAAATCTCTTTTGCTCCTCTTATATGACTTGTAAAAAATGCTAAATTTTAAGAAATACAAGGCATTAATTTTTTAGTGTTAAGTTCCATACAATTTATAATTTTAATATTGAATCTTAATAATGCATGTGCCCCTAAACTTAGGTTACTGCTTTATTTTTACCATTGGGAAACAGATAATTTTCGTACTTCAGTGAGATTGCCACTCGAGGCATACTATGCTTTGGGGGCACAGACTGGAAGAAAGTATTTTCAAATCATATATTTCTGATAAAGAAATCGAATCTAAAAATAAAAATAATAATTTTAATTCAGACTATATTAAGAATTGTCAAAACTCAATTTAAAAAATCCAATTAAAAGCATGCACATTTCTTAACAGTTAATCCTGAAACTTGTACAAACAGCAAATCAGAACTTGAAAGGGTATTTTACATCACTGGTCATTAATGGAAATCAGTGGAGATACTATTACATACTTTTTAGAATGACCAAAATAAAAATGACTCATCAAGCATTTTTTAAAAATGTGTATAAATGGACTTCTGTTACACTGCAATTAAACAGGTAGGTACTTTGGAAAAGAGTTGGAAAGTGTCTTGAAATTTAAATGACTACTACCATATAATTCAGTCATTTCATTAGTATCTACCCAAGAAAAAGAGGGCTTATGTCTGTACAAAACATTGTGTAAGAAGATGAAAGGTGTCCATGTTAGTCAATATATCATATCTGTGTCCAAAATACCTGAAATTAGAGGAGAAAAACTTTATTTTGGAGTTCTAGAAGTTTAGTCCATTGTGGCTGACTCCATTGCTCTGGACCTAAGATGTGGTAAAACATCATAGTGGGAGGCCATTACAGAGGAAAGTTGCTCAGTTCATTACAGCCAGGAAGCAGAGAAAGAAAGTGAGGGGCCAGAGACAAGATATAGTCCAAGGGCACAGCCCCAGTGACATAATTTCCCCAGATAGACCTACCTTCCCTTAATTACCAGAGTAGTACATACAAAATATTAATTCATCAAATGGATTAATCCACTAATGAGGTTAGAGATTTCATAACCTAATCTTTTCACCTCTGAACATTGCTCTATTACCTAACACATGACCATGATGATGGACATTTTTAAATACAAACTATCACAGCATTTTTATTTATAAAAGGCAATAACTTGATAAAACTCAAGCATCCAGAAAAATGTGAATATGTAAGTGATAGTATTTTCATGCGATCGAACAATAAAATAATAGCAATACAAAGGAAAAGACTATATGTACTGTACAATTAATCTAAAAGCATTATAATGGGTGAAAAAAGGTCAGGTAGGAAAAAATATATACTGTTGAAGTCTTAAAATTGCAGGAAGTATGAACTGTTATGGTCTAAACAGTAGCTGGCTCCCCAAATGCCACTGGGTGCATTAACAATTTCAATGGATTTGGTATAGGCAGGAGGATCATGGCTGGAGGATAAGACTCACTGGGGTGTGACTTGGGGATGATATTTTGTCACTAGCTCCTATCTCTCTTTTTCTCAGCTTTATGGCTACCATAAGCTGACAGCTTTCTTCTTTTGTGCCTTCCACCATGATATTCTCCCTCACCTCAGGCCCATAGAAGTGGAGTTGGCCAATGGCAGACTGAAGCTCTGAAACCACGAGTACAAAGTCAACTTTGTCTCTTCTAAATTTTCTTTGTTGAGTATTTTGGTGACAGCAACAAAATGATGGTTAACACATAATCTAATGTGTCGTGACAGAAAGCATGTTAGTGTTTGCTTACTATGTACTGGGAGAACAATATTCCTGCTTTTATTTTTTTCATAGTCATGTTCATTATCTTGATTGTGGTATTGGCTTTAGACAAACTTACTAAATCCTACATTTTTAATGCATGCATTATACTACATTTCAACTATGCTTCACTAGAACTGTTAACAAGTACGAGTAGCAATAATTTATAATTGAATCAAATAAAGACTTACTTTGAAAAGCAGCCAAAAAATAACTATAACTCATTGATACTTATCCCAAAGAACCAAAATCAGCATTCTATAGGGATACATGCGTACCAATGTTTATAACAAAAAGATTCACAATAGACAAGCAATGGTATAAGCCTAGGTGTCTATCAACAGAAGAATGAATAAAGAATATGAGGTTTACATACATAAAGGGGTTTTATCAGCCATAGAGAACAATGAAATTATATCATTTGCAGATAAATAGATGGAACCCAAGAACATTAGGCAAAGTGAAATAAGCCAGATTGAGAAGGAAAAGGATCAAGTATTTTCTCTCATATGTGGAAACTATAAAAAAAAGAGAAATAAAAAGGGATCTCAAAAAACTGGAAGGAAGAACAACGTAGAGCATGAAACAATGATGAAGGGGGAGTTAGAAGGAGATAAAAAGGGAGGTACTGAGGAATAAAACTGACTGAATCATGCTATGTGCATTTACAAATATACCACAATGAATTCCTTTGATGTATAACTATAATGTACCAAGAAAATCAATTAAAAATTAATTCATTGTCTCCACACTAAAAAAAAATGTGTGTCTGTATTTATCTGTGGGGTGTGTGTGTTGTGTGTTTATGTGTGTGTGTGTGTGTGTGTTACAGAGCAAATATAGTGTAGGTTATAGATTTATGTAGTAGTCATGTAGGTGTTAACTGATTCACACTGCATTTTTTTCAACTTTTCCACAAATACAAGTCTTTCATAATAAGATGTTCTTGGAAAATTCTATTTAGACACTTGAAAACAAATAAATATAACTTTTATTTTACATGGTATAAACACCACAATCCAAAAACATCCAGGAAAACATTATTCACAAGTAAAAGCAGATAAATATCTCACATGAATATGAAAATAAACATATCTAGTAAAAAATTATCAAACACAATCCTGGGGTATTTTTAAAGAATAGTCAATTATTAAATAAGGCTTACTCCAGAAAGAGAGTAAGGTTTAAAGTCTGAAAATTGTTTAATATTTAAATTTATCAATTTTATAAACATAACGATTCATGTAAACCTACGCTTGCATGTTAATAAGACATTTCACAAAATTCAACAATCAGAATAAACCACTAAAACAGGACTGGATGATATCTTCCCTGATATGTTAAGTGACAAATACCAGTATCATATCCAATATAAAAAGAATAAAATTTTAACAAGGATGAAAATTAAACATGTGCACAAGCTCTGTTATATAACAATATTTTTAGTATAGCTAAAATCCAACATTATTTTAAAAATCATGGTACTAACAGAAATAATTTATAAAAATGTGGAAGATAAAAGAAAATGTACTTTTTACTGGTGAATAATGTGATTATATACATAGAAAACTCAACAAAGTATCTAAAATTCTCTTTATTTAATAAATTATTTAGTAATATACCATATTAACACATAAAATTATATATATATATATATATATATATATATATATATATATATATATAATTAACATATTAGGTGTAGAGGAGGGAAAATTATTTAGGAATATGCTATATAAAAACTACTCTAAAATTATTCCTATCAGTATGGACTGATAGCTACTTATAATTTGTACTATAATGTAATTTCTTGTCAAATCAATCTAGTTCTTGCTGTAAATATCATTCAATGAATAACTTGTGTTTTGCAAATGTTTGGAAACAACCTAAATGCATATAAATAAAGCATTATCTACAAAAGGAAGAATAATCAAATAATAAAATAATATTCAATTAAATACAAACTTTTTGAATAATTTGGTTTGGAATTACCAACAAAATTACTTAAGAACAAGATCAAGGACAAAATATCATTAATAAGTATTTCAGGTTAAAAATTGGAAAATTTATAGATATGTACTTGCTAAAAACATCCAGAAAAGAAAATGATTAATAATTATAATAATTAATAACAAGTATTAAATAAGTGAAAGACCTCTTACATCACATCTTTTCTTTTAAACTTTATATATTGTCTGAACCATATATATGCAGGGTTTCAACCAAAAAAAATATATGTGTGTGGAACAAAGGTAAAACTGAATCTCTAAAAATCCAGTGGTAAGAATTTCTGAATCAATACTACCTTTCTTAAACAAGGGAAAGCTGAAGATATTGAAAATTAACAACTTTTCTTGGTTACATCAGAAAACTGTGGTCAAAAGACAAACTGTCAGTGACATCAGGAAGAACAAATAAATTTAGAGTCATTGCAAGATCTGTCTATCTGGGGCATAAGGGACAGAGGTCAAAACCTTGGAGGAACACCTTACTCAGTGTGCTTTTGATGAACTGGTGAAGATTGAATGTGGACTATCATGACAGGGAGAAAACCCTGGGCACTATTCTCATAGGGTCCCTGAAATTCCCCTGGGCTTTACCTACAGGTTGTTAAGGTGAAGAGATGACAAACACTCCTTGTGGCTGGGACAGGTGGGATGCGAAAGTAGGCATTTGGCAATAGCCCAGGGCATTCTGCAGAACAAACTCTTACTCTACTAGAAAAAAAGACTGCTAGAGTCTTATTCTACCTGAGAGAAGAATGTGTCTCATTTTTCAGTTATATTAGGAAGCTAAAAATACTCTGGTTACCTACCTCAAACATAAAGATCTAAAAATTGTCTAAAACATTATTCAAAATAATTATCGTGATTTTGATGCATCAAAATACATAAAGAAAAATTGGGAAAAACTGAAGAAATAAATGATAATAGAAAAATTGTAGATTAACCCCATACCTTACTTATGAATAAATCACCCAGACAGAAAATCAATAGGGAAAAAACAATTTCAATTACAGTATAGACTAAATGGACCTAACAGACATATGAAGAAATTCCATCCAATAGTAATAGTAACACACTTTCAAATGGTCACACAGAATGTTCTACAGGATAGATCATTGTATGGGCCACAGAGAGCCTTAACAAATTCAAGAAGATTAAAATTATATGAAATATATTTTTAAAACAATGGAATAAAACTAGAAATTAAAAATAGTAGTAAAATTTGAAAATTCACAAAAATGTGAAAACCTATTTCTGAGTAAACCATAGGTCAGGGAAATAAAAAATACTGTGAAATATATAAAAAAGGACACATGACAACTGTGGGAAGTCCCAAATTAGTGTTAATAAGAAAACTTACAAATGCAGACATTAGAAACATAAAGATGACAAATTAAAGACAATTTACACCTCAAGAAAGATTCTATGAATGTGACTTAGCACATTGAGAAAATGAAAGACAAAATCCCATTTAATCATCTGAATAATTACATAAAGAAAAATAATTTGACAAAATCCAATATCCTTTCAGGATTTGAAAATAAAAACCTAAAAACATTAGGTATGGAAAAATGAGCTCAACAAACCAAGTCCAGATATGAGAAGTTCATGCCTAAAAACATGCTCCTCAGTACAAAGTTGCAATCATTCCCTTTGATAATCAGGCACAAAACAAGAGTGCCCTCTCTACCACCTCAAAATACTATTGAATGTTCTGTCCTCAGCAATGAGACCAGGGAAAGAAAGAAACTGGATCATAGTTGGAAAGGGGGCAAAAACACTCTGTTGCAGATCACCTGGATCAATCGATCCATCTATCTACCTACCTACCATTAAACTGTTAGAACTGATAAATGAATTCAATATAGTTGCAGCACACAAAACCAACACAGAAAAATCAGTAGCATTTCTATGCTCAAACAACATACTATCAAAAAAAAAGAAATTAATAAATTAATCTCATTTAAAATAGCTTCAAAATAATAGAAATAAAATTATCAGGAATAAATTTAACTGAGGAAGCGGTAGACTGGTACACTTCAGGGATGCTGAAGAAGCACAAATAAATTAAAAGTCAGCCTGCATAGGAACAGACACCTACCAGTGAAACAGAACAGATGAGCCACACAGGGGGCCATGTGGTATTTAACAAGTGTGACAAAACACTCAGTGGGTAAAGGATGGTCTTTTTAAATGATGGTGTGAGGAAAAATGAATATCATGTACACAGGAATAAAATTCAACTCAAAATCAATGAAAGTCTTAAATTTGCAACCTTAATCACTAAATCTCCTATAAGAGATCATAGGGGAAAAGCTCCTCAAACGTGGGCTAAGCAGAAATTTTATGAATAGAATACCAAAAGCACAGGAAATAAAAGCAAAAATAAACAAGTGGGAGTGAATCTATAAAAAGCTTCTGAACAGCCAAGTCAACTATAAAATGAATATGCAACTCTGGGAGTTGAAGAAAATTATTGCAAACTGTATCTGATAAGATATTCATATCCAGCATATATAAAGAATCCATACAACTCAATATCCAAAAATGATAACCCAATTTAAAAATAGGCAAGCACAGGAGTACCCAACCCCACCCCCCAAAGCATATAGAGCCCCCTATACATATATATTCACCATTTCTAGTAATCAGGGAAATTCAATGCAAAACCACAATGAGATATTATCTTTTCCCTGTTAAACAACTATTAGCCAACAGACAAAAGACATTATGCAAAGATGTGGAGAAAAAAAGGATCCTTGTGCACTTGAGGTAGGAGTGTAAATGATGTACTAATTATGGAAAAGAGCTTATTCTTTAAAAAGTCAAAATTAGAATTATAATGTGATCCAGCAAGTCTTACTTGGGAATATATCCAAAGAAATGAAATACATATTTCAAAGAGATTTATGCACTTCTTGTTCATTGAGGCATGATTCACAAAAATCAAGATATGGTCAAAAGGGCCCCTGGATGGATGAATGAAGACATCATGGAATGTTATTTAGCCATGAAAAATAAAGAAGTCCTTCTATTTGCAACAACATGGATGAGCCATTATACTCAGTGAAGAAACCAGGCAAAAATCAGTTATTTTTACAATCATGATTTTACCTGTATGCGAATATAAAAATGTCACACAGAAGCAGAGTAGGCAGGTAGATACCAGGGCTCAGGAGAATTTTGGAGTGGAACTGTGAAGAGATTTAGCTCAAAGATTCAAACTTTCATTTATGAGTTCTCAGTTATCTAAAGCAGAGCATGGTGACTATAGTTGATAATATTTTATTTTTAGACTTGAAATTTGCTAAAAGTAGATTAAGTGCTGTCACCATACATAAAAATGAAAGGGAGGTGATAGAAATGTTAATTAACATGGTGGTGGTAATCACTCCACAGTGTGTATCAAACCACCTTACTTACATACATTTTTTACTTGACAGGTAAGCCTCTATAAGGCTGGTTGGAAAGGCCAGCTCCATAAGTCATACCCACAGTGTATCTGTGACTGACTGGATGAAAATTTTACTTTGCTTTGTGACATTCATCCCTGAAACTCATATCTTCATTGACGTCTGGGTATTTTCTTCCAATCCTTTTTCTACTTTATCTATTCTCTTTTCAGTTTTGCCTAATCTACTATTAAAACTCTCACTGAGCTATTAGTTTCATTTTTTTCCATCATAGAAGTAATGTTTGATATTTTGCATTTCTTTGAGGAAAGACTCCACCATGCTGTGTAAGCCCTTAGTTCTTTTTTTTAATATTTTATTTTTTAGTTGTAGTTGGGCACAATACCTTTATGTAATTTATGTATTTTTACGTGGTGCTGAGGATCAAATCCCAGGCCTCGCGTGTGCTAGGCAAGCACTCTACCGCTGAGCCACAACCCAGCTCAGTTATTATGAACTAGTAGTGATAAATGCAATTTATGGTCCACTGGATGTCTATTTAAACAACTCTTTCTTCTGAATCTCTAACACATTTTAATTTTAAAATTATAATTTAAATTTTATTTTTAGGTAACATTGAAACCTACTTAAATTTTAGTCAGTGATTCTCATTAAGGAAAAAAAATAAAAAGAAGAAGAAGAAAAAAAAAACAAGCTCCTTTGAAGTTCTAGATGATGTTAGCATGTTCCAAAGAACACACAGCATGGATCTTGCTGGTGATGTTACTAGGAATGTATTAAAAATCAATTTAGTGATTCAGGTGATTAGAAACCGGGCTTTAAGTCTTAAGGTGTAGATTTGGTTTTAGTGGACTCCACAATGTTCCCTTTAGGATCCCAACTAAAAGCAAGGCTCTTCTTATCAGACTGTAAATCCCAACTCCTCTGTTCCTCTTCCTGTGAGTTGGTAAGAGCTCTGCTGAGTGTCTCATCCTCTCCGGTGCTCTCGTCAGTTTCTCCCACGCAGCCTGTGAGTTTAAATAGCAAAACACAGACAGGCGAAAACCAGAATCAAATGAAAGACTCATCTCTCTGGAGTTCTTCTTACCCAGGATCTTGCCTTGATGCTCATCCAATACCTTGAAATACTGTCCCTGCCCTTGTACTCCCTCCAGTTCTTCTCTTGCTCATAATGAGAATGTTGTCTTCATCTGCTTAGTTTTCATTGCCAGGAGCATGACATTTCAAGATATTTCTTTTATGCAGTGGGGAAAGAGCTGTAGATATTTCACCTATAATTCATCAATGAGAACATACTCACATGGCCCCATAGAGTTGCCACTTATAAACTATAACTGAAAGATGTGTCTCCAGTCAAAACTGAAGGGAGTTCTCTGTTATTATATGATAGAAGAATGGAGAAACCACTGAGAAACAGTTAGCAGGCTTTGATATGTATAGTATGTATAAAAGTATTATACATACATGGCCATAATGTTTTAGCATATGGCTCTTTTGCTCTGGAATGTATTTTTGTGCTCATTTTGGTTTTGTTTGTGGTGCACTTTCAGTTCCCATGTGCCTACAATGTCCTAGTACAGAGTAGTTACTCCATAAATGCTTGTAGCATGTGGATGGATTTGCTAAGCACATTACCAAATG
>NW_026693122.1:0-42967 GCF_021218885.2 Marmota monax
ACGAACAGGACAATGTTGTTATTCATTCCTCAAATATTTTGTGAATACCTACTAAGTGCTGGATACTCAGATACAAAGGTAAACAAAACAAATTATCAGTGATCTTACTTTCTAGTCAAGGAATAAGATGTAAACCATAGATCATCGTGTCATGTTATAAAACAAATACGATCAAGTATTAAGGCAATATGGAGGTACTGGTATTCTAGCCTCATTTTACAGAGAAGAAAATTGATACAAATTATTAATATTAACATTATTGGTCAGGTTTAACAATTAGAAGCTGTATTAAATTACTTAGTATACTATTAGCCCATAGTAAGGACTCCATACTGTTGCTACTGAAGAGGTAGCATAGGAAGGTAATAGATAACAGTTTGGTGCATGAGCTCTCTATCACCTCAATTGCCCCAGGGCTAAGATGGAAATAACAATTGTAACTATTTCTTAGGGTTGCTGTTTTGAGGATGAATTTGTCATTTATGCTCAAAAAAGAAAATGTTATCCGTGGTAAGGATCAAAACTGGAAGGAGATCTGAAGACATCTGGCTGACCTCTCATAAAATACAGACATTGTGGCCTCAAAGAATCTGATGTCCTTAAATTTTACCAGGGGGTGAAGATCCCTCCAGCAAAAGCAAAGAGTTCTAGGTAGGAGAAGTTAGCAAACAGTGATTGGGACCTTGAACTTTAGGAGGCAGAGTGTCCTGAAGAGAGAGAATCCAAGAGAAAGAGAAAGCATAGAAACTGGTAGGGGTTGGGTAATGAAATTTGGGCAGTGGTTGGACTGGACAAAACAGAGGAAAATGGCTTCTAGAAGAGAGGAGAGAATGTACCATCAACTAGAATTTTTTCTAGCACTGGGTCAGAAACAATCTTTTCAATATGTGCAATCTACATTTTGCTAAGTGAAGGAATATTTTTAAAAATAATTCCTAAAATATTATGACTAGCTTTATTTAAAGTATATTTTTAGATGTATATGGATGCAATATCTTTATTTCTTTCTTTTTTTTTTAGAATTGATATAAGTTTGCTTTATTACTTATTTACTACCAAAAAAAATATTCCTACAGGAGTATTTTGGCAGGAAGGTCCATTATTGTGGATACATTTATCTTATTCTCCTAACACTATTCTTTTTTTTAAAATTTTTTATTGTGGGTTGTTCAAAACATTACAAATTTCTTGACATATCATATTCCACACTTTGATTCAAGTGGGTTATGAACTCCCACCTTCACCCCATACACAGGTTGCAGAATCACATCAGTTACACATCCATTGATTTACAAATTGCCATACTAGTGTCTGTTGTGCTCCGCTGCCTTTCCCATCCTCCACCCTCCCCCCTCCCCACTTCTCCCCTCCCCTCCCCTCCTCTCTCTCTACCTCCTCCACTGTATAACCCTGAGGGTCTCCTTCCATTACCATGCAATTTCCCTTCTCTCTCCCTTTCCCTCCCACCTCTCATCCCTGTTTAATGTTAATCTTCTTCTCCTGCTCTTCATCCCTACTCTGTTCTTAGTTACTCTCTTTATATCAAAGAAGACATTTGGCATTTGTTTTTTAGGGATTGGCTAGCTTCACTTAGCATAATCTGCTCTAATGCCATGCATTTCCCTGTAAATTCTATGATTTTG
Organism: Marmota monax; assembly: GCF_021218885.2. Lineage (NCBI taxonomy): Eukaryota > Metazoa > Chordata > Mammalia > Rodentia > Sciuridae > Marmota > Marmota monax. Next base: position 1,644 of record NW_026693122.1, read on the forward strand.
TCATTTTTTAATGAAGAGTAATACTCCATTGTGTATAAATGCCACATTTTTTTTTATCCATTCGTCTATTGAAGGGCATCTAGGTTGGTTCCACAGTCTTGCTATTGTGAACTGTGCTGCTATGAACATTGATGTAGCAGTGTCCCTGTAGCATGCTCTTTTTAGGTCTTTAGGGAATAGACCGAGAAGGGGAATAGCTGGGTCAAATGGTGGCTCCATTCCCAGCTTTCCAAGAAATCTCCATACTGCTTTCCAAATCGGCTGCACCAATCTGTAGTCCCACCAGCAATGTACAAGTGTACCCTTTTCCCCACATCCTCACCAGCACTTGTTGTTGTTTGACTTCCTAATGGCTGCCAATCTTACTGGAGTGAGATGGTATCTTAGGGTGGTTTTGATTTGCATTTCTCTGACAGCTAGAGATGTTGAGCATTTTTTCATGTACTTGTTGATTGACTGTATGTCCTCCTCTGAGAAGTGTCTGTTCAGGTCCTTGGCCCATTTGTTGATTGGGTTGTTTGTTCTCTTATTGTCTAATTTTTTGAGTTCTTTGTATATTCTGGATATTAGGGCTCTATCTGAAGTGTGAGGAGTAAAGATTTGTTCCCAGGGTGTAGGCTCCCTATTTACCTCTCTTATTGTTTCTTTTGCTGAGAAAAAACTTTTTAGTTTGAGTAAGTCCCATTTGTTGATTCTAGTTATTAACTTTTGTGCTATGGGTGTCCTATTGAGGAATTTGGAGCCCGACCCCACCGACTGTAGATCGTAGCCAACTTTTTCTTCTATCAGACGGCGTGTCTCTGATTTGATATCAAGCTCCTTGATCCATTTTGAATTCACTTTTGTGCATGGCGAGAGAAAGGGATTCAGTTTCATTTTGTTGCATATGGATTTCCAGTTTTCCCAGCACCATTTGTTGAAGATGCTATCCTTCCTCCATTGCATGCTTTTAGCCCCTTTATCAAATATAAGATAGTTGTAGTTTTGTGGATTGGTTTCTGTGTCCTCTATTCTGTACCATTGGTCCACCCGCCTGTTTTGGTACCAGTACCATGCTGTTTTTGTTACTATTGCTCTGTAGTATAGTTTGAAGTCTGGTATCGCTATACCGCCTGATTCACACTTCCTGCTTAGCATTGTTTTTGCTATTCTGGGTCTTTTATTTTTCCATATGAATTTCATGATTGCTTTCTCTATTTCTACAAGAAATGCCGTTGGGATTTTGATTGGCATTGCATTAAACCTATAGAGAACTTTTGGTAATATCGCCATTTTGATGATGTTAGTTCTGCCTATCCATGAACAGGGTATATTTTTCCATCTTCTAAGATCTTCTTCTATTTCTCTCTTTAGGGTTCTGTAATTTTCATTATATAAGTCTTTCACCTCTTTTGTTAGGTTTATTTCTTTTTATGTGGTGTTGAGGCTCGAACCCTGTGCCTCACCTGTGCCAGGCAAGTGCTCTACCATTGAGCTACAACCCCAGCCCTAGATCTTAATTAAGTAGAATATTCCAAATAGTCTAATTATTACCTTTGAAGGTATTTGGAGGATTCCAACAAAGAAATTGTTCAACATGAAGTATGAGTCCATTACCAGAAGATACTAATCCATAATATGTCATGGTACCGAGAGAGTTTCCATATTTGCTGTTTTCATTCTTTTTTTCTTTTTTAATGGGTGATTTACATGCTCCTTCTGCATAAGAGTTATGCAACGAAAATTGTATACCACAAGTCAATAATAGAATCTAAGTGCTGCCAATTCAGCGAATCTGTTCTTGTACCAGATCTGATCTGAAGCCTCTCTCCAACAGTCACCCAGGAGCTGATTAAACATGAATATATTTTGCTCTTCATGTGGCTACCTTCTGTGAAGTATGTCACCGCTCTTCTTCATTGTCTTTCTAATAATACTAGTTATGTTTTAGGCTAATTTATTACATTAAGGAACATTTGAAGGGGAAAGTTTCTAAATTAAAGCTTGCTTAGTATAATTACAAATTCCTGCTATCAACATTATCATGAAGATAACTCAGAACTAGCATAGCATGCCTAGGCCAGTCCAGATCCTTGGCAGTGAGACACAGTTTCTTTAGTAGCCAACCTCCAATGGGTTCCCTTTGAAAAGACATTTGTTGTTTGTTCTGTTAGCTGTTGAATCCAATCTTTGCATACTTGGATGCATAAGTATACAAAATGGAAATTTTTATTCTAAGTTATGTGCAATACTTTGCATATAGAACAAGAGTTGTTTAAGTATATGTGGGAAATTCAAATGTACTTCCTCTCTAAAGAAAATTAATCTGAGAACGAGGGTCTAGTTTGAGATCATATAGAAAGAGCTGTCCTGTTCTCTCCTCATACCCTCCCAATCCCCTCATTAACATGAAGTTGTCACCAGACTTAAACATGATGGAATAAGAATGGTATTTCAATCAAAGATCAAATGGTTAGAAATTCCCCCCTAACAAACAGGTTATTCTTTCATTCCTAAGTCAATGAACCAGCAAAACCAAGACTAAATTCAAACTGGCAAAACCTCCTGTGCTTTTAGATTCTGTGAAAAAGTTAAAGGATAAAAGAATTCTTCCATATTCTTTATGCAGTTTTCCATAAGAGTGCTCATTAAATGATGTTTATACATAAGGATGACAGCATGTTTAGATTGTTCCACTGCTTAGCATTGGAAGGGCAGTGCCCTGGAGTCTTCCTCGGGTTCAATTTTGAATAAACAACAGTCCTTTTGGTTTACGGTGTACTAATTTGGCTCAAACCGTACCATGAATTACTCTTGTATGAAGGCTGCCATAAAACAAAAAAATTTCTGCAGAATGCTCCACTGGCAGTGAGCGTCAGTGCAAGCTAATGCAAGCAAGTTACGCAAGTTAAAACAAACACTGGAGAATTGGGTGTGAAAAAAATATCAATCAGGTGTGTCCCTCTGACCGTTGTAACTTTAAAACTTCTGAAGAGTAAAAGCCAGTTTTTGTCAAGGTCACTTACTGCTCACAAAAAGCTGTTCAGCCTCAACAAAAATACCCCCACCCTCAAAATGAGAGCAAAAATTGACGTTCAAATAGGTGTGTTTCATATTCTACCACCTGGAAGAGGCAGGGTTTTCCATCTAACATGAGATTCCTAGGTCTTTATTCCTCTCAAAAAAAATACTGTTCTCATAAGCTCAAAGGCTTCAGACAAAGAAGATATTTGGAGAAAGAATGGTTCTCCATATCATTGACATCTCCTGGAGAACTCTTTCCTTGTGATTTTTATTGGAGGATGGCACAAAAACAGGCTCGTCCCCCAGGCAGTTGTGTCTCCAGCATTCCTCAGAATATAAAAACTCTCCTATTAGCATTAAATCTGAGCAAGATGTCTTCATATTGTCCTTGTTAAAAAAACACATTTGCCTCCTGTAAGGATTAACACCATTAGCTGATATTTAGATCAGCCCTCTCAATCTTCATTTTACTCTCTATTTGGATTTCTCCAGAGCACAGAGTCTGAGGTTCAGACTTGGCCTCATCATTTACTAGTTGTGTGACTCTGGTTGGCTTATACTTACATAGTGGCCTTTTCCAGAAAATTCCAAGAAATATTATAAAGGTGATCTAGACACAGAAACAGCTTATTGGAAGCAGTAGAACAAAATGGTGGGCTGGGAGTTCATAACCAAGGAATTGGAAATGTTCACAGTTTCTGATTGTGGCAGCAAGCTGGGAAGGTCAACTTAAGAGTTTCCAAATAATAAAATAAATATGATACTAGGATGCCCAGTGCTCAGTACAGTGCCTGACACACCGTAAGAGCCCAACAGATGTTAATTACTTTTTCATTTGATTTTTATGAGGCTCTGGAAACTGACAAAAAGAATGAAAAAAAGAGGTAGGAGACCACCAAAGGAGAGGGATGCACTGACTGAAGGATTCTTTAGTTTGCAGTGCAAATGGAGGCACCAGAGTATGAGATTGGCCAGGGACCCCTGTCCCTTCTAATTCAATGTGGTGAGGGTCTGTGGATCCTGTTGTACTAAGTTTCCAGGAGTCCCCTACCCACCTCCAATCTGAGTGTGCAGCCATCTTTGGATCCATTGGTGCATGGACCAGACCCTGTGTCTCCTCTATGCAACACCATTTCTTCCTTCTTCTTTGGTAACAAAACTCCAACTTACATTCGGGTTATTGGCAGAGATCCCTTGATTTCAGGAATGGGCAGCTGATGCTTCAGCAACAAGGAATAAGCTGAAATTGGTCTAAATCAATCATAGTAATTAATCTTTTTCCCTTTCTTAAGGAATTAGCCAAAGAGTGAACACGTGACTCAATCCTGGCCAATGAGATCCAGGGAAATCTATAGAAAGGCTTCACTAAATAAAAAAAAAAAATAAGAGTGCACAAGGAGAAAATCTCCATTGGTCTTTTTCCTGTCCTGAACATACACATAGGGCTGGGGCCACAAAAACTATGTTCTGGCCAGGGAAATGACAAATTTGTCCCTGAAATTATTACATTCCCAAACCAGCAACTGCCTACCTCTAGAATTCTTGTTATAATAAGGAATATGAAAAATATGAAATCCCAGATGTGTAGGCCTCTACAGATGAGTTTCCTATTTCTTGCAATCAAATGCATTCTGATATAGTGCTGTGTTTGCTTATTTGTTACCTCTACCTGAACCATCTGAGAGCTAGGTCCCAAGCCTTTTCTCTTACTAGATTTGAGTAAAGATTCTAATAATCAATCACAAGAAATTAGTCTATTGATCAGCTGCTCTGACATATACAATATATGTATGCACACTCACATATATAAAATATTATGTCCTGCAATTAGTATTTTGCATCCAATTGATTTATAAATTGAAAACACAGGTTAAACACAAAGGTAGAAACGAAAATCCAAGGCCAGGCATTGGAGCACACATCTGTAATCCCAGCTACTCCAGAGGCTGAGGCAAGAGGATCACAAATTCAAGGCCGGCCTGGGCAACTTTGAGACCCTGTCTCAAAATAAAAAGGGTAAAGTCTCAGTGGTAAAGTCTCCCTGGATTCAATCCCCAGTACTGGAAGAAAAAAAAAATCACATGCCTGTATATGGTCCTTCACACTCCCCCTCCCCCAAATCAAGCCTCTCCTGTGATTTTCTGATGTGATATTGGAATCCTTTGTTAGAAGAATTCTATTCATATTTTGAGCCTGTTTCTCTGCCCAGTATTTGTCAGATTCTCATGCCCATAGGCTGAAATTCTGTTCTAAACTGGTTGCTCCCCAACTAAAATATAAGCAATGGGAAGTCAAGGAATTGCTATGGCTTTACTGAGTTATCCCTAACAAACTAAACAGATTCTTGCTCACAGCAAGTGCTTGATAATTATTTGTTGAATGAATGAATGAATGAATGAATGACTCTGAGAGAACTGTCCCTAACTAGAGATTTCTGCTGTTTCCTGATCAACACATCAAACACCTTGGATACTGATATCCACCTAAACCTATTTATATTTGCCTTACCTCTTCAAATGTCACATAAGGACTGTTGGACACCCCCTCACCATTGATCTCTTCTATTTCCACCTTCTTTCTTTTCCCTGCTGGTTTATGCCAGTGAAGCCTTGAGATACCAAGCTCTCTGCTGAGCTTGTCTAAAATTCACCTTGATAAATGAGACTTTAGAGAAGTTGTAACACCATAAAAAAGGCAGAAGATCTTTAAAAAATGGAACACTGAAAATAAACTTTATCTCTTTTGTTTCTCCAAATGGCCAATAAGTACATGAAAAGATGGTCAACTTCATCTTGTATCAGGAAAATGCTTGTCAAGACCACAATGAGATACTACTTCACATCTACCTGGACACCTACAATGTAAAAAGACCCACAAGAACTGGAGTCAGGGACTGGGGCTGTAGCTCAATGGCAGAGCACTTGCCTAGCATGTGTGAAGCACTGGGTTCAATCCTTAGCACCACATCAAAATAAATAAATAAATAAACATATAAAATAAAGACATTCTGTCCATCTACAACTACAAAAAAATTTAAAAAAAAAAGAAAGAAAGAACTAGAGTCGGTAAAGAAGTGGAGTCACAAGAACTCTCCTACAGTTTGGTGGGAATATAGAATGGTGCAGGCACTTTAGACAGCGGCTTGGCAGTTCCTCAACATGCTAAACGTAGAGTAACCATTTGACCCAGAAATTCTACTCCTACGTATATTTGAGAGAAATTAAAACCCATGTCCCTGCAATACTTGTACATAAACATGCATAATTGCCAAAATGTGAAAATAATGCAAATGCCCATCAGTTGAATGAATAAACAAAATGTGGTGTATCCATAAATGGAATATTATTTGTCAATAAAAAAATGAAGTGCATATACATACTACAACATGGATGAATCTTGAAAGCATCACACCAAGTGAAAAAAGTAAGGCACACACATATACAATACAAAACCACAGCTTGTATGATTTCACTCATCTGAAATGTCTAGAGTAAGAAAACTCATAGAAACAGAAATTTGTGGTTGTCAGGAGCTAGGAGTAAGAAAAATGAGGAATGGCTGCTAACAGGTACAAGGTTTATTTGGGGGTATAAAAATATTTTAAAACTAGAGAGTAAGGATAGTTGCACAACTCTCCAAATATACTATCTACCAGTTACATACTTTAAAAGAATGAATTTTATGGTATGAAAATTATAACTCAATAGAATCATCACACACACCAAAAAAAAAAAAAATCAAATCTCCTCCCTGTACAGTGTTTTAGGACAGGACTATGAGGTGGGACTGAGATGAAAAACGTGGATCTTCTACTTCCTCCCTCACTGGTCTCCACTACTCCTCTCAATCACTTTGTCATTGTCACCCCAGGCACATGCCTGCTCCATCAGTACCCAGATACTGTAACAGGTGTAGAGGGGACAGCAAATCACTTTACCAAATTCCCATCAGTGTGACCCAAGAAAGTCAGGGACAAACTGTCTTGTTTTTTTCAGGGACAGAATTTTCCTCATATGTTACAATAATACAAATAGGAAATATAAAATTGTTTCATCTCATTTATGAACTAAAACCAAAAATAAAAATAATTTCATTTGACTTTCTTATGGATTTAAAGACAATCACAATCCCATATGAATATTTTGCTTTCTCATCACTTAAACCACACTGTTTCCATTTTCTTTCCACTTTCATTGATAGGTGATGAAAGTTCCTTTGTTACAAAATGTAGAAAATGTTATGCAATGTCCCTTGGATATTCGAACAATGAGAGCCAGGATATACTCCATCTTTGCTTTCAAGAATTAATCCTCAGTCCAAAAAGCAAAAACAAGATAATCCCTCATTTAAATGATCAATGGAAGAGAATTCATACGGAATAGCAGACAACTCTCACAACCCTATCAGTTAGAACTTGCAGAATATAAAAAAACCATACTTCAAAAACAGAAATAAATCAGTCTTTTAAAGTCAAATTTCCCTATCTCCCCTAGGCTTCTGTCACGAAGCTGTTGTCAAACTTTACTGCTTGCCAGGCACTTGCCCCATGTGTTATTTTATTCTCTTCACAATTCTCCCTCTCAACCCAGGAGACTTCCAACCTCAAACAGGACCAAGAATAGAGCAAAAGCGTGGTGCTCGGCTGGGGATTTGAGTTACAAGTGCTTGCTCCAAAGTACCTCTTTTGATTTGTTATTGTGAAATTACACCATTAATCCCACCATTAAGTTTGAAGTTCCTTCTGTTTTAGAAAGTGAATCCTTCTTAAGTCACGTTCAAGTGACTTCTGCATCTCTTAGACTCTGGGAGTTCAGCCCTAAAAGTGGGGCAATAAACAGCAATGAAAACCAGAGAAGCCAACACCTAACCCAGAAATTTGACCTAAGAGGCTGTCCCCATGTGAAGAGCATTGGTCACAGCTCCTGTTTGTTTATTTTTTAATACCTTTATTTTATTTATTTATTTTTATTCGGTGCTGGGAATTGAACCCAGTGCCTCACAAGTGCTAGGCAAGGGCTCTACCCCTGAGTCACAATCCCAGCCCACAGCGCCCATTTCTTAGGAGACCATGGCAGGTCTGCATTCTACAAGGACAGGTTGGTTTTCAGAATCCCTGTTTTCTTGGTGAATTAATTTCCTACCTGCTACTTCACTGGCATCTCATAACAGATTCCTTTAAAATTTTCTCCATCCTCTACTAAGGCTGAGAAAATTTAAGCACTTTGCCCAATGTCACAGAGTAAGTGGTCCAACCAGGATTTTAACCCACACAAAGTTGTTCTCAATAATCACTCAGTATTTTCACCCACTACCCTGATACAATTCCAGGCATAGTTAGGAAGCAACCCAAAAATGTTGGTTTGGGGTACTCCAACCATTTACTTTACTTTCCAAATACCATTTCCCTAATGTCTTCTCAAATCTAGCTTTAGAAAGCTTTCTCTATCCTTGGGTGAAAATCAGCTAAATTGATGGCTTTCCCAGAATATCTTCAGTTTAATAACAACCAATAATTTGAATGAAAACAGTGAAGATTTAACCTTAGATTTTTCTGATGTTATTTAAGAGGGATGTTGGTTCCAAGTATGAATGAGTGGATTTAGCAGAAACACTTGAACTTCAGAAAACCGAAATGTTTTCAGCCTTACAATACTATGAATAGAACTGTGACTCAAAAAGAATTTTTTTTTTATCCAAGCTCCTAATTTTAATCAGCAAATGAGTGGTTTCAAGTTCCCATAAAACAAGCCATTTGAGGGGCTAACTTAATGAAAAATAGGAAAAACAATAGTGTTATGATGTTCCAAAAAAGGAGTTTAAGAAAATGGTCATTCAGCCAAAAGTCCTTTATTCTTGATTTAAAGAAGGGGTCGGGTGGGGGGAGCCCTGCTTTTTAAATTCTTCTCAGTCTAGTTTCCCTGACAAACCTGTTTGATGGGCATCAGGGACCTGAGGCAGAGCTTCCAGGGAAAAAGTAGCCATCACTCATGCTTCATTGGATTTCTATGACAGAATGATCACGTTCTGTAGAACTGGCATAAGCACATCATTATTAAACCTTGCTTTAGCATTTCTTAACTGATCACGGATGCTGCGGTCCTTGGTGGCTCCTCTTCTGCTGGCACTGTTTGTAGTTATTTGACCTTTTCTCAGTGGATAATCCACACAAAAAGCCCTAATTACTTCCCCAGCTTTGACCAGCCAGCAGTGTGAATAATCAATGACACTCATTTAGGTATTGCACAATCAGATGCTTATGGTGTTTAAAGAACATTTTTCCATTGACCTGCCACAGCTGTAGGACAATTACAAGCAGTGAAGCTGCTGTTGTAATCATGAGATGACCAGGTGACCTTGTGGGCTTAAAGTTGATGACTGGGGCCTTTACTGGGGCATAGTCATGATACAGAATATATTTGGGGAGAGAAAGGAGGCTTCATTGTATACTAATGTGACATGCTCAGCCCCAAGAGCAATGTTCTGAAATATTGACAAATCGCAAGACTCATATTGGCAGGTAAAATTCAGTGTTTGTATCCATGGTTTCAGCTACTTCTGCCCATTGTACATAAAACAGTAAATAAATAAGATTAGGGGGGAAATGGAACTCTAGGCACACCACTTTCTACATTTTTTCTTAAGGTAACTGTGAAGATAAAGTAGAAATAAGTTGGCTTCCTATCAAAATAGAGATTTAAAGATTACTAGGACACTGTGAGGCCCTGATTTCAATCCCAGCAAAGAAAAAAAAAACTTACTAAGATGTTAAATTTCCTAACATATCCAAAAGGCAATAAATCCTTATCAAGTCTAAGACCAACGTTCCCCACAGAGATCACTATTTTAAAAATGTGAGGTCCATGGTCCTTTGAAATTATAACTAATCATCAAATTACATATAAAGCTGAATTATAACATAAACTGTAGGAAAATGGAATATGTATAACATTTCCAAGTGTGTTTCTGGTAACATTACTCTGTTAAAAATTCTTTGGAAACAAGATGCATCATCTAACATTTGGGAAGGGCGGTATACAATATTCTTAGAGATTTGCAACGTAGCGTAAGTGTTCTGGAATGTGATTTTCAAAACAACTTTGGGAATACTAATATACAGTTCTTTTTTTTTCTTGTTATTACCATCTTATATGAAAACAGAATTTGTAAATATCAGTTCCTGTCTCAACAATGGGAATGAGTAGATTTTCTACTTTATTTGAACTTCTTTAAATTTTTCATAAGGTTGTGCACTTATTAAAAGAAACACAAAGTAAGAGCAGTAAAAACAAACAAGAAAACAAACTGGTAGGACAATGAAGCAGCTATGTTCCTGGCAGAAAAGATGAAAGAAATGTCATAAATTGGGGCACAACCAAGAAGGGCTTTGCAATAGAAAAGATTCCAGATAAAAGAAAAAGGAGGGAAGGTAGGAAGGAATGGCAAAGACCACCCTCTCCTTTTCTAAACTCCAAAGCTGTCCTGATTTAATCTGGCAAAAGAAGGCAAAGCAGTTCATCAGCATGCAGCTGACGATTTATCCAGCTTGCTGTCAAACAGAGCACTGTCTAAAGACACAGTCAAGAATGAGGAAAAACAGGCAAAGGCGGATGAGTGAGACAAGAAGCAAACCACTGAAAAAACATACATGGCAAAAAGACCACACATTTGATGGTGTGATCTTGATTAACCCCGAGACAGCTGACGCTTTCAGTTTAGGTCTCCTGGAATGCATAACCCAAGTTTTAACAGATACTAGCAGAATGCAATACCGAATTTTTGCAGCAAATGAGCTAGTTTAGAAACACCATTTTTAGCTTCAGCAGACATGGTGTGAGGCCTGCTTGGGTGATATGCATAACTCTTTCCTAGCACATATCTTATGGCTTCATTGGATGCTGAGATGTCTGGGTTCAGCAGCATTGCAGGATTAGAGGAGACCTACCTCTGATACTCCAGCATTGTCCTTCAACAACCCAGTAATTCCACATGACTTGTTCCAGCTTATAATGTCTCTGGGAAATTTTTTTGGCTTTTGAAATCCACTGATTTCCTCCAGCAACATTCATTTTTACATGTTGCCAAACTGTCAAGGATTAAGGTCAGTAATGATAGGAAGTTAGAAACCTAAGGGGTAAGGGATGGGAGGCAGAGGCAGCAGCATCAGAAACATTTACTTAAGCAAATTGCTGACCAAGTAACTTCTGCCAGTCTGAAAACTCAACCTTGTAATTAAAGGCATACCTGCAAGTGTGGCAAGACAGTGTAGAGCATATGAGGACTGCTAACCTGAGCCATACATTTTACCTCCTCCAACCCTAACATGGCTGTGTATGACCTTTACAAACTGGTAGCATGTTAGATCCCATTGAATCTAAGCAAGAAATTTCTAGAAGAATAAACTCAAAAGAAAAGTGTTGAGAAGGTAGACACCTAGGAAGTAAAATACATGAACCCCTAAGTACTAAGAAACTGAAAGTTTGAGATTTGATATGTGGGATGTATACTATATGCAGCCAATATCATTCTAAATGCTTGATGTAAGAGGAAACTGTGACACAGAAAGGTTAAATGACTTGACAAAGATCATAGCTAGTATGTAGCAGCATAGTTCATGAGGAGCGATCTTCTAAATTCAGAGGCTTGTTTAATTCCATACAGGGTGTGTATGTATATATATATAACTGAGCTATCTACAAATATCTTGTTACATGCAATATATATATATATATATATATATATATATATCTCCCTAAAAAACAAATACCAAATGTCTTCTTTGATATAATGAGAGCAACTAAGAACAAAGCAGGGAGGAAGAGCAGGAAGAAAAGATTAACATTAAACAGATACATGAGGTGGAAGGGAAAGGGAGAGAGAAAAGGGAAATTGCATGGTAATGGAGGGAGACCCGCATGGTTATACAAAATTACAAATAAGAGGTTGTGAGGGGAATGGGAAAATAAACAAGGAGAGAAATGAATTACAGTATATGGGGTAGAGAGAGAAGATGGGAGGGGAGGGGAGGGGGATAGGAAAGGATAGGAAAGGTAGCAGAATACAACAGTTACTAATAGGGCATTATGTAAAAATGTGGATGTGTAACTGATGTGATTCTGCAATCTGTATTTGGGGTAAAATTGGGAGTTCATAACCAATTTGAATCTAATGTATGAAATATGATATGTCAAGAGCTTTGTAATGTTTTGAACAACCAATAAAAAAAAAAGAAAAAAAAAGAAATTTTCTTTTAGAAATTATTTACAATGTCAAATCAACATCACAATACTTTATATGTACATTTTAGAAAACTGAGAATATATATGTCTCTGGGCAAATAAAAAATATATGAGCTCTTATCTGTTTTTGTTCTGTGTTATTAGTCACATCATCTCCTGGTTTCCATAGGGGCATCTATGGGCTCAAGTCAGTGTTTGATTAGAATTTCCCTCTGTTTACTCTTCTGATTTCTTTTAAGAAGTTATTCTCAGTTTTATTTTCATTTCCTCATAAATACTATTTTCCAGATTTTTAGTCATTTTGATACCCACTACTGAGTCTACATAAGACTTTAGACATCACAGACATTATAGAAGGCAACAAAAGTATATATCAGTCATGTCAACAAAAGTAAGTTCCTTGTTACAAGATTTTTATATTGAAATCAATTTCTCAGTTTTCACATAATGCAGACTTGTATAAATTCTATGGGGAATTCCAAAGTTGAGTCTTCTCTCATTACATGTCATCTTTCTCAGTATTTAAAACATGCAAGTGAAGAAAGCAACAAATTAGTCCATGGTACAAAACAAATAGGATCAATCCCGGCACAATGGCGCACACCTGTGAATCCCAGCAGCTAGGGATGCTGAGGCAGGAGGATCATTAATTCAAAGCCCGCTTCAGCAACTTAGAGAGACCCTAAGAAACTCAGCAAGACCCTGTCTCTAAAATATAAAAAGGGCTGGAGATATGACTCAGTGGTTAAGCACCCCTGGATTCAATCCCCATACCAAAAGAAAAAAAAAAAAAAGGATCAGGTTTATTTTCTCTTCCTCTTTCTTAGAACCAAATGCATCCATTTCTGATCATTTTAATAGCTGCTATGGTTCAGTCAACTTCTCTAATAGTTGTGGAATGTGAAATGTGGGAGACCTTTTTGTTCCTCCCAAGAATCACCACCAGATGTAAACAAGATGATATGTTCCTGCATGCTACTGTTGCTAAACTGTGAGCAAAGTAAAGGGTGGGTGGGGGGTGGAGGGGAGACCCATTTAGATAATACATCTAAGATGCTTGTTGAGTGAAATGTCAAGTAGATTCACGTCTTGCCTTGTCCATCATCAGCCAATGAATGACACTTGAACCTGGGATGACCAGGTCAACTTGCTACCAAGGCTACCAAGTGGGAGAGGGAATGCATAGATCACCGATCAGAATGACAATTACTGTGTGGTGCTATGGTAATCCCACAAGCCCTAGTCATTGTCTTGGTTAGCAAGAGGCTTCCTATGCTTCCAAAGCTAAATACCAGCTCTCTCAGATCTTGACACAAGGGAAACAAAAAGGCCTTTGGGATATCAACTCCCTGGTGACCCAGGTCTGATTAGAATTTAATTTCACTCTGCTTAGAACAAGTTTATTTTATTTTTTTTTAAGGATTATAGTACAGGAAGCCTTTGAGTGAACTGTGTTCTTTCGTTTGCATGTAAATGAACATGAATATGAATACAGTCAATAGATAGATTTCTGCCATTTCCGACACTCCCACCCAGCCCAGCAACATTTTTTTTTTTTGACTCAGACTAGAGTGTGGTCATAAAATATAAATCCATCATATTCCTATTTGGGATCAATACCATATATTTACTATTAATTTGTCATATTTTTATATGTTCACTTGCTATAGCCTGTAATCCTTAAATTTGCTCTGGAGATTTGGAGATTTCACCAAATCTCCAAGATCAAAAGCCTTAAAATTTTTGTTTGCATTTACATGCAAAGCTTACAAAGTTCTTAAGGGGGAAGTGGTGGTAAGAGCATTCTTCAAACCCTTGTTAATTGTTAACTGTCAAAGCCTGAGGGTGAAATCCCAGAGGTTTGTTTTAACAGGGAAAAAACATGATGTTAATTTTAAGTTTTCTTAAAACTCAGTGGTGAACATGAACAGTATATTTTTCTCATTGACTCACTTAAAATCTAAGTGTAATTGTTAATCAAAGCTAAAAAGGCATATAAAAACATCAACTTGCTTTCTCTCTCTCTGAAAGATGGATGTAGAGTCTGCCTGGAGGATCATAACTAAGGCAAACTAAGTGGGAAAACTGGTATTTTAGGCACATTATTTTAAATCACTCAAGTCCCCAAAGAAGATTTCAGTAACAGCTGTTACTTTAATCATCCTAATACTGTTGAAAAATAATATGTAAAATTAGACTACTATATATCCCTAAAATTAGCAATGAGCTGAAAGACAAAGATATAAATCACATTTTTTAATATGCCTGTCTTACTACAGGATGACTCAATTAACAATGAAATCATCTAAAAGACAATCTAAATCAACTCAATAAAGAGACTATTTCAGCGTTGGAAATCCTAAACTGATTATAAAGTATATATGCTTATTAATAGATCATTTTATACATTATTATTGAATTGCCATAAAATGGAATTAGTTATTTACAAATAGAGTCAAAGTTCACTTTAACCAACTGATTTTAAAAAAACAAAACAAAACATTTTTTAAACCTTATTTATGTGATAAAAGATGAGAATTATTATAACACCTCTCAAAAAACACCTTTTTGGAGACAGGGTCTCCCTATATTGTCTATATTGAAGGCAGCTTCAAATTCCTGGGCTCAAGCGATCCTCCTGCCTCTGTCTCTCATGTGGCTGGGACTGCAGGTACACCACTTCTCCCGGCTTCACTTTTCAATAAATCAGAGTTCCCAGATGGTCTATACTCCCACTAATGATCCTAGAGACAGATGACATTCTCTGTACACACAAGCTTCCAAACTGATAAGGTTTTCAAGGTAACTGATCATTTTCCACCCTATTCAGTGATAATGATGGCACTACAATTTTTTTTTTTTATGTCTACATCAAGCTATTTTAAAAATTAATACTACCAAAGGGGGAAAATATAAAAAGATACATGTTTTTTTAAAAGGAAATCTTTTTGTTTGTTCATTTCTGTTTGAAATAGGATACCCAGAATTGTTTACTTCCATTCAGAAGGTAATAAAAAGTGACAGAGAATTTTGCCTAGTTTACTTTTTTTTATATTTCCTGTCTATTATATGCACTGCATATTCTAATGTTTCCCATCTTACACTTTCTGAAGAGACCGCAATTTCATGCCTACAGATTTTCAGTTTCTAACACTTAATGACTAAACGATTGGTGGCTGAATGATTCTAAATTGGGCTCTTAGGACGAATAACTGTCCAAAAGGAAATCATTTAGCAGCTCGCTTTCTCCAGGAACATGTGTCATTTGCTTTCTTTATGTTTTCTTGAACTGTTTATTGCAATTAGTAGACATACTTTTATCATTTCAGTTTGCTTTCTCTGATTGGCCTGAGATGTACCATTCTTCTTGGAAATGCCACTCATGGGATGGCCAGCACTTCCGGGAATATAGACATGGTGAAGTGATCCTGCCCCGCCCGCGGTGTGCACGCAGGCACAGGCATAGTAATAGAATGAATGCAAGGTGGCCCAAGCGTTTCTTAAGAGCTGTATGAATATTCATCTTCTGGCAGTGCAATTTCAAATTAAGATGCTATTGAAAACTTACAAGCCTATTTCCTCAGTTCAACTTTACCATTTTAATCCTCTGCAGGATGCAGGGGTAGGGAAAAGTTGTACTCTTTTCTTTTAGAATTTGCTATCCTACACATACATTGTTCTCTGAGAAAAAGTAACTATATTGAATACAAAATAAGGCTGGGGATGTGGCTCAGTGGTTGAGTGTCCCTGAGTTCAATCCCCAGTACCAAAAAATAAAAAGCAACTATATTGATTTAAATTTATAGCAGTGATTATGAGGAAGTGTGTTTCAATATTTTGAAATCTTTTTGGCCAGCCAGGCACTAAATTTGCTACCATGGTTGTGGAAGTGCAGACATGTAAAGAAAGAACCTCTCTTTTGTGCTTATACAGTGATATTTTAGGTGCACATCCTTAATCCTGTATAAAATCTGAGTGGGTGAAGTTGAAATAAATTATGTGCAATTTAGCTTCAGCATTAACTGAATTTTAATGCATTATATTCTTTGGAAACCAATTGTTAATATAGAGCTATATTAACATATGTGAATCATATAAGTATCTTAATTATTGAATACTTCCTAGCTACCTGTCAGGGCCGATGTTAAAACTAAAATGCAGCTTAAAAATTTCTTAGTTGATACTCTACTATTTCCACTCTCATTTTACCATATTTTTTAAGATGCTGCTTCAAGTTGAGATTATCATGCTCTTTACACTTCAATGCCTGTGTGTCTTCTCTTGATTAGCCAGAGAATTTACCAGAGCCTTTTATATATGTCTTGATTGCAAAAATTCCAAATAATGTTAACTATGAAGCATACCAAAGTTTGGCTCATAGAAATGCACCAAAGGATAAGCAAACTAAGTATTTTTACTATCCTATGATAACAAAGGACAAAACAAATAGATCTTCCTTTCAATTTACTCTTGGCATCCCAGCTGTCTATTTTGAACGAATCTTCAGCACACCCCAAGAGATGACAAAATAGGGAGCTAAGAGCTGTTGAGAATAATGCAAAGGTGTTTTTTTTTTTCTCTCTAAGACTTCCCTAGAAAATAATCTAAAATGACTCTTGTTCTGAGAATGAAGCCTAATCACTCAGAGAATGGCTGTTTTGTTCCTGGGTATGCATCTATGAGGGTGGAGGTGTTGAGGGCCACAGCCGAGTCGGGATGACGCATGGCATTTTTGCCAGAAGTAGTTGTTGAGAGGTGACCCCCCCCCCACTGGCACCAAGCCCAAATTTGGGGGCCAACAGAGATGAGGCAAAGAACCTCATCCCCCCACTGGTGCATAGGCCTATCCACAAGTATGGCTGTATGCTGGACCGGTAGTCAGTGACGGGTAAGATCCAATTGCAGTGGTACCAACCTAAGACAGGAGGCTGATGCCTTGAGGTCAGCTCATGCGATGACAGGTAAGAACCATATGTAGTATTGGACAGCCTAACAGGCACGGTCCCTAAGCCACATGCTTGGTGTTTAATTAAACAGAAGGGAGGAGATGCTGAGAGCCATAGCCGAGTCCGAATGACACATGGCATTTTTGCCAGAACGGAGTGGTTGAGAGGTGACACCAGCAAGCCATTGAGATGATAATGGTTATGTTAAGCTGTTTATATTAGACCTTTACTGTCCACATCGGCCTGCTACTTTGGAGTTCTTGCGGGAGTTCCCATTGGTTGTGGAAGTGCTGGAGGAGGGATTTCCAGTTCGTGGTTCCTGGAGGAGCCACATGTGTGGCGTTCGGGAGAATTCCCAGGGAGCGTGTGTGGAGTGTGCTGGTGGAGTTCAGAAATAAAGTTTGTTCCTCTTTAGTGGCTCGTGATTTGTGCCCAGCCAGACTGCGGCAGGAGGAGTGCCAGCAGTGGTAAGGGAGGACAAGGATAAGCCATCCCTAGGTGGCATGCTACCCAACATCAAATAGTTTAAGAGCTCAGACTTGTGATGTCCTGTGTTTTGCAGTGTGTACACATCAATTTGAAAAGTCCTGTATAATTGTCCTGTAAAACTTGAATTTTACACTTACTAGGTGTATTACTTTCCTACCACTTCTATAACAAGTTATCACAAACTTGGTGGCTTAAAACAGCTGTGATCCACTGAACGTTTGTGTCACCCCCAAAATTCTTATGTTGAAACCCTAATCCTCAATGTGATGGCATTTGGAAAAGGGCCTTTGGAAACTAATTAGGTGACAAGGGTGAAGCCCTTTTAGTGGCATCAGTGCCCTTAAAAGAAGAGACAGGGTTTGCTTCTTCTCTCCTTGTTTTCTACCATGTGAGGATACAAGCAGACAGCCATCCGTCAACCTGGAAATGGGCCCTCACCAGACATGGATCTGCTGGCACTGTGAGTTTGAATTTCCCAGGCTCTAGAACTGTGAGGAATGAGCATTATACCCATCTTATGGTATTCTTGTTATAGCAGTCCCAAACTAAGACAACACAACTTTATTCACTCATAGGTCTGGAGGTCCTAAGTATCAAATCAGTTGCTTTGGGATAAAATCAAGGTATCAGCAGGACTAGTTATTTCTGGAATGTCTGACTAGAAGCTGAGAAACAGCAAAGGTTCTAGTGGCTTCTAGTGGCTGCCTGGACTCTTTGGCTCATGGCTCCTTCCTCCATCTTCAGAATGCATCACTCCAACCTCTGTTATGGTTACAAGGCCTCCCTATCCCCACCTTCTGCATCCCTCTTAAGGACTGTTGTAATTACATTGGGGCCATACTGATTATCCAGGATAATTACCCCATCTCAATATCTTTAATCACATCTGTAAAGTGCCTTCTGTCATATAATGTAATAGTCCATGGATTTATGTGAGAATGTCTTTGGGGACAATTATTCAGCCTGCCACCATAGGCTAGGGGTATCTGGACTAATGAGAAGTCTATGGAATTGTACAGAACTCCTATTACCTGTATACTTAGTTCTTTTTGTGTTGGGGAAAAGTGCTGGGAATTGAACCCAGGGGTGCTCTACCACTGAGCTACATCTCCATCCCCTTCTATTTTTTATTTTGAAGCAGAGTCTCACTAAGCTGCTGGGACTGGCCTCAAATCTGCCTCAGCCTTCAGAGAGTAGCTGGGATTACAGGTGTGCACTACCACAACCAGCTCCTTAGGCTCAGCTCTAAAGCCCTGTGGACCACACATACAGATCCCTGAGTGTGCCAAAATATTGATAGATTCCTCTGCTTTGAACTGCTTACAGAACTTGCCTGGACTATGTATCACTTGTATGCTTTGTGATCTATATGTTGATGCAGCGAATTATGGTAATGCTAGTGTATCTTTGCTGATGTGTCACCAGTGATGCAATTTTTCCTAGGAGCCATCAATTGACTTGGTGTCATGACATTTCTGTATCCTCCTCCCTTCTACTAGTGATGGTCTAATTTTGGGGGCCAACAGAGGTGAGGCAAAGAACCTCACCCCCCCACTGGCACCAAGGCCAAATTTGGGGGCCAACAGAGGTGAGGCAATGAACCTCACCCCACCCCCCCCACTGGTACATAGGCCTATCCACAAGTATGGCTATATGCTGGACTGGTAGTCAGTGACGGGTATGATCCAATTGCAGTGGTATCAACCTAAGACAGGAGGCTGATGCCTAAAAGTCAGTTTTCCGATGACGGGTAAGAACCATATGTTGAATTGGACAACCTACCAGGCATGGTCCTTAAGCCACATTGCTTGTTGTTTAATTAATCAGAAGGGGAGAGATGCTGGGAGCCATTAGCCAAGTAGGTATGACAATTTCCTTGCCAGTGTACCCCATGTTGCTTAGTGGAAGGACTCGTGGAAATAGGACATTTTGCAATGACATTGCCTCTAAGGTGACCTTGCTCAAGGACCAGGGCAGATCTGGGTTTAGGGTGTTCCCGTTTTAGGATAATCCGGGTTTAGGGCGTTCCTGGTTTAGGAGGCCTAGGAATGGCGACTAATCCCCATAGAAGTTCTATGATATTAGATTGGAAGGATCCTGAAGGATGTGAAGGAACTATACAGCCATATGTATTGGATCATCTTCCTATAAATTTATGGGGATGAGATGTCCTAGATCAATTAGGTTTGACGTTAACAAATAACATCAATCCTAATTCACCCACTACTAGGGCTAGACAAGGCTTTAGGAAAGAAAAAAGATTAGGAAAACAAGGGAAAGGTATAGCAGCACCAATACAAATAGATCAAGGAACAGACAGACATGGGTTGGATTTTCAGAAAGGGCCACTGAGACAATCAAAATTACTTGGAAATCAGAAAGACCAGTGTGGGTTCCTCAGTGGCCCCTGACTAAAGAAAAGATACAAGTAGCCCATGATCTGGTCAAACAACAATTAGCGGAAGGACATATACAACCTTCCATATCTCCCCATAATACTCCCATTTTTGTCATCAAAAAGAAATCTGGTAAATGGAGATTATTGCAAGATTTAAGAGCCATTAATAATGAGATGGTTATTATGGGACCTGCTCAATCAGGGATTCCTCAATTGTCTGCTTTGCCAAAAACCCCGGCATGTTTTAGCTATGGATATTAAAGATTGTTTTTTTTTTCAATTCCAATTCATCCCGAGGATAGTCCACGTTTTGCATTTACTATCCCTGCATTAAATCATGAAGGTCCTGATCAGAGATATGAATGGAAAGTACTCCCTCAAGGGATGGCTAACAGTCCAACTATGTGTCAAATATATGTTAACAAACCAATCCAGCCACTTAGAAATCAAAATCCTGAACTACAAATATTTCACTATATGGATAATGTATTATTGGCACATAAAGATAAAAACATATTGCTGGAATGTTATGCCACACTTACAAACTTATTAAAAAATTATACTCTAGAGATAGCAATAGATAAAGTACAATTAAATTTTCCAATTAATTATTTAGGAGTTCTATTATCCTCAACCATGGTCCGTCCACCAAAAATTCAAATACGAGTAGATCAACTCAAATCACTTAACGAATTTCAAAAGTTATTGGGAGACATAAATTGGATAAGGCCTTATCTAGGTATACCAACAGGAGAGTTGGGACCTTTATTTGATATTCTAAAAGGTCCATCAGATCCAAATTCACCCAGAATGTTAACTCCTAAAGCAAGAAAGGCATTAAAAATTATTGAAACATATATGGAAAATATACATTTGGATAGAATTGATATAAGTTTGCCTTTATTATTTATTGTACTACCAACAAAAAATATTCCTATAGGAGTATTTTGGCAAGAAGGTCCATTATTGTGGATACATTTATCTTATTCTCCTAACACCATTCTTACTAGGTATCCCGAGGCTGTAGGACAATTAATACTCAAAGGAATAAAAGCAGGGAAGGGAGTGTTTGGAATTTCTCCCAATAAAATTATTACTCCATATACTATGGATCAAATTGATGAGTTAGCTAATGAGTTAAATACTTGGGCAATAATCATGTGTAAATCTAATGTTTCATTTGATAATCACTTACCATCTAATCCTTTGTTGTCTTTTTGGTCTAAGCATCTTATAGTTTTTCCTAAAATGACAAGAAAAACACCTATCATGAATGCTCCAAATATATTCACTGATGGGTCAAATAATGGTACAGCAGCAGTAGTTACCCCTGATCAAACTTTTACATTTTTAGTACCCAAACAATCAGCTCAAAAGGTAGAGCTTAATGCAGTTTTACAAGCTTTTTGATGTTTAAAGATTCTGTATTTAATTTATTTTCTGATAGTCAGTATGTAGTTAATGCTATAGTATCTCTTGAAGATGCTGGTAGGATTTCCCCTTCTTCTACTGTTTTCTCTTTGTTTTCCACTATACAAAGTCTAATTTGGGACAGAAAAGATCCATTCTTTATAGGACATATTAGGGCACATACAGGATTGCCTGGAGCCCTTAGTTTAGGCAATGATTTAGCAGATAAAACTACACATGACATACATATTTTCTCTACATTTGAAGAAGCTAAAAATTTTCATAAAAGGTTTCATATTAATGCTAATACTTTACAAAGGTGTTTTAAAATAACTAAGGAACAAGCCAGACATATAATAAAACAATGTCAAAATCGTGTGACATTTTTACCACAAGTTAATCTTGGAGTCAATCCTAGAGGACTGATACCTAACCATATTTGGCAGATGGATGTCACACACTTGCCAGAATTTGGAAAATTAAAATATTTACATGTTACAGTTGATACTTCTTCCGGATTTTTGATGGGCTCCCTTCATGCCAGAGAAAAAAACTAAAGATGTTATAGCTCATTGCTTACAAATTTTTGCCACTGTGGGCGTTCCTAAACAGTTAAAAACCGATAATGGTCCTGGCTATACCTCTACCTCTTCTAAACAATTTTTCTCATCATTTGGTATTACTCATATAACAGGAATCCCATACAATCCACAGGGACAAGGCATAGTTGAAAGAGCTCATCAAACTATTAAAACGTACTTATTAAAGCAAAAAGAGGGAATTGGAAGGGGGTATATATCCCCCAAAGATAAACTTAAAATAATGCTTTTTACTCTAAACTTTTTAAATTTGGATTCATCAGGACTTAGTGCTGCGGAAAGGCATATGTATCCAAAAAATGTACATAAGCCTAAAGTACTTTGGAAAGATATTCTAACAGGACAATGGAAAGGTCCTGACCCAGTGATTGTCTGGAGTCGGGGCTCTGTTTGTGTGTTTCCACAGGGAGAACAGCAGCTGATTTGGATTCCAGAGAGATTAACTAAAACAATTTCTACAGGTCGAAAAGAAGATGATTTGACTCAAATCCATAACAGCTGATATCCAGAACTCTAGCTTGGCCATTCTTACATCTGCGACAGTGATTAACCAGGATGCTTTTTTCAATAGCTATTTTATTATTGCATTTTTCCACATCATAAGGTTCTATTTTTATTTTTTGAGCTCATACAAACCTAGGTTAATGTTTTTCTGATCAGTTTTATTTTTTGACTGTGGAGTTTTTAAACATTGCAATGGAGATTTCACCTAGGTAAAGCTACAAGGCCTTTACTATTTTCTTATGTGTTGTACGTTTGTGTGCACTCTTGTGTTTTGTGTTGTATGTCTGTATGTGCGTATGTTCATATTTCTTATATGAGGAGCGCTCATGAAAAAATGGATCCAAATTATTATTATTTTTTTTATTCACGTGATTTAAATGGTTTAATTTAAATTAGGTAAACAGCTGTTAAGGATTGTTTTTAAAGTAGGTTAACAGATCTGTTTGTTTACTTTCACCTTTCCTTTTCATTATATTTAATAATTCTTTTCAGGATAATGTCTCTTTAGCATCATTGCCAGAATTCCTATCTTCATCCCAGTTCCGGTGAAGACAAAGATAAAACCAAACTACAACTTCTTCGAGAGTTATCACAACAAACCGTATAAACTGATACATCAATGATTTATAACTCAACAAGTAATGTTCAATCAATGAGTTGATTTATTTTGGAAGGATATGGACATATTGATAGATTCCTCTGCTTTTAACTGCTTACAGAACTTGCCTGGAATATGTATCACTTGTATGCTTTATTTTGGGAGGATATGGACATATTGATAGATTCCTCTGCTTTGAACTGCTTACAGAACTTGCCTGGACTATGTATCACTTGTATGCTTTGTGATCTATATGTTGATGCAGCCAATTATGGTAATGCTAGTGTATCTTTGCTGATGTGTCACCAGTGATGCAATTTTTCCTAGGAGCCATCAATTGACTTGGTGTCATGACATTTCTGTATCCTCCTCCCTTCTACTAGTGATGGTCTAATTTTGGGGGCCAACAGAGGTGAGGCAAAGAACCTCACCCCCCCACTGGCACCAAGGCCAAATTTGGGGGCCAACAGAGGTGAGGCAATGAACCTCACCCCCCCACACTGGTACATAGGCCTATCCACAAGTATGGCTATATGCTGGACTGGTAGTCAGTGACGGGTATGATCCAATTGCAGTGGTATCAACCTAAGACAGGAGGCTGATGCCTAAAAGTCAGTTTTCCGATGACGGGTAAGAACCATATGTTGAATTGGACAAACCTAACAGGCAGGGTCCCTAGCCAGATTGCTTGTTACTTAAACAGAAGGGGGGAGATGCTAAGAGCCAAGTATATGATGCATGGCATTTTTGGTTGAAAGGTGACCCCAGCTAGCCATTGAGATGATATGATTATGTTAAGATTTGCTTTCATATGGATTTTGGACTCCTGCTGTTCACCTAGGCCTGCTACGGGACTCCTGGGGAGTTCCCATTGGTTGGGGAAGTACAGTAGGAGGGAGTTCTGGGGCTGGAGTGCTCTCTGCCTGTTCCGGGAGCAGGCTGCGTGGGTGGATCCAAAAATCTTCCCTGGGCGCGTACTGGACATTGGCGGCAATTTCAAAAAATAAAGTTTGTTCCTGCTTGAGTGGCTCATGATTTTGTGCCCTGCCAGACTGCGGCACCAAAACCTGCAACAGGTGTTGTCTGTTTGCATAATTCATGATAATAAATAGGTGATAGTATAAGAAAAACTGTGCAGAGAAACAAGGCATTTCATAAATGAAATTCAAGTCATACATATTTTACAGTATGGTACAATTATTGTAAAGCATACGTCAAAGACAGGATGTAATTTTAAATAAGTAGTGTTTTAATCACAAGGCCTACTAGAGGAAGAAGCTAATCTTAAAGAAAAATGAGGTGTAGCACTGATTGTTTTAAGGATCAAACGAGACAATTTATGTAAGACACTAAGCATAGTGCCTAACACTTAGTAAATGCTCAAAAATGGTAATTATTATGATTTCTTCCAATGCTCTAAGATAAAACCATTTTCTTTCTCTCAGCCTGCAATGATGAATCTATATATAGTTTATTCCTTGACAGAAATGCACTTGCATTTCTATCCCCAAAGAGGGTGTTGACACTGAGCTAAAGAAAATCTGGAAAGACACACTCTCCAGCAGGCCACCAGCATAATCTTTGATGTGCTTCTCTTTCCTGAGATGACCTTCTTTTCCTGGGTTAAAGTTGAGGAGTCGGGCATCAGCTGCTACTTGGAAAAGTGCTGAGTGGCTGATGGGTGCTGTCAGCGTTGTCTGAGGCCAGCCGGAGAATGTCCCATGGCCCCTTCCATTCCACTCCCATTTGGCAAAGACTTCCATTGTGATGCTCAGGAAGGTGGGGATTGATGAAAATGCATAGTTCTTTCCAGCCCCATCCTACACCCACTTAAAATGCCATCTTCAAATCATTGGTACGCTGCACAGAAACAATAATGAAAGTGACAAAGAGAAGCCCTCTTCTGAAGGGATGGCAATCATTGCAGGCAAAATTTAAGAATCAGACTATTTCCTGTTCTCCCATTAGCTGACCTGTAAATGGTTAAATGTCACTTTTTCTCCGTGTGTAAAAAATAAATAAAAAGGAGTAGTCATAATTATTAAATAAAAACTGCAGGGCTGGCAATGTAACTCAGTAGCAGAGCACTTGCCTCACATGCTTGAGGGCCTGAGTTCAATCTCTAGCACCACAAAGAAAGAAAAAGAGAAAAAGGAAAAAGGAAAAGAAGAAAAAAACTCAAAGCACCCCCCCCCCAAAAAAAAAAAAAAAACCATCATGAAATATGCATCTCAACAAGCAGGTAAATGATGGATAAGTTACTTTCGGGAGTCTGCCCTGGCCCAACTCCTGTTTTGTGCATCACTGGGCTTGATAGACTTGACTTTCTTCTTCTCCCCTCACCATATGGAACCCAAGAAAGTCTTTTGCCCTTACTATCCAAATTCATGTGTTAAAAACCTTGTGACATTTCCCAGCAAAGGCAGGAAGAGGTAACCACTCCTCAGGTCAGAACCCTCCATTGTGTTTATTCCTCTAAAACCCCTTCCTCCTTTCTCTGAAGTCACTTCTGCTTTTCTGCCTTCCAGGCAGCAAAATTCTTTGGTACTTTAGCTTGCTTTCAGGGCCTTAGTCTCCTTTGCTCCTGTTGGGGGGAGGCAGTTGGGAGATACTGGGGATTGAGCCCAAGGGCACTGTATCACTGAGTTACATCCCCAGCCCTTTCTATTTTTTATTTTGAGAAAGAGTCTGGCTAAGCTGCCCAGGTTGTCCTCAAATTTGTGGGCTTCCTGCCTCAGCCTCTGGGGTAGCCATTTGCTTTTCATGGGACATACAGTATAGGCCAAATGAGATGTTTTGGTTTATTTTTAAAACGCCACTTTGAAATGCTACTAAAAATATTTAACAAATGCAAATAAAAACCACTTACTTTATTAGTATTTTCCCCCACTCTAAATCATATTGAGGGAGGAACTGGGGATATAGCTCAGTTGGCAGAGTGCTTGCCTCACATGCACAAGGGCCCAATTTCAATACCCAGCACCACACACACACACAAAAGAAACTAAATAAATGGTATTAAGGATTAAGGGAAACATCCAAGTATCAACATTTTAACAAGCAAGAATTTTAGAATGGATCAAAAATCTAGGGCTTGGTCTTCTTAGTGAAAATAATGACCACTTTTTTTTTTTTTTTTTGGTACCAGGGATTGAACTAAGAGGCCCTCAGCCACTGAGCCACATCCCCAGCCCTATTTTGTATTTTATTTAGAGACAGGATCTCATTGAATTGCTTAGCGCCTCACTTTTGCTGAAGCTGGCTTTGAACTTGCAATTCTCCTGTCTCAGCCTCCCAAGCCGCTGGGATAACAAGCATGCACCACTGCACTCAGGTATGACTACTTTTTAATCTGAACAGTTATCATTTACAGATGATCAATACAAATACTCTAAGAGTTAGATGAAGACAGCTGCAGAGCTAAGAAGAGGTAAGAGAACCAGGTCTTAAAAATACCAAAGAACTTTAAAGGTGAGGATTAGAGTTTCCTCTTCAAGGTTATTAATTTAGTGAAGGTTTGAAGCACAGTAAGCTGCCTCTGTATAAATTATTATCCTTTCAGAGCGTGATTATCCTAATAAATAGGTAACCCATCTTACCCAAACTCAGACACAGAAGAATGACTCAAAAGTAGGGATGGGGAGGTGGATGGGAATATGTCAAAGTCCAGAATGCAAAGAGGAAATTAATAAATAACACAAACTTAGAAGGAAAAAGTAAGCTGGACAGTATTTGTTATGCCAATTTAAAGACAAAGACATATTAATATTTCCTGCCTCAGGGTTCAAAATCCTTCTCACTCTTCTACAGTCTTCTAGCCCCAGGCAGTGAGATTATACATGTACATACAATCATCCAGTGAGGCAACTGTGTTACATATATCATTTTTCTACTTCCTCTAGGGCTTTCTAACATTGCTTGAAACCTAATAGGAGCAGAATGTTATGAAGGAAAGTGAGTCTATACAGTCCACTTCAGACTTAATTTTATACAGCGTATTTAAAATACTAGGAGTTGACTTGAATGTCTACGTCCACTAGGTAATAAAGAGAAGGATGCATGTATTGATGAAGAAACAGAACAGAAATTGGCACCCCAGCCTTGACCCCTAGTGGAATCAACCACCTACCTGGCACATCATTGTCATTTCTCTGCCATCACAGCCAACTTCACTCTGAATAGCCTTTCTCTAACATGTATTACAGAACATTAGATAGATCAGTCTGGTTTCTTAAATAAAATGGCTACTTCAGCCTAAAGAAATGTGGCCTAGTATTCCAGCAGGCCGGCACCCCCTTATAGTTCCAACCTTTTCAAATCTGGCATAAAATAACTCCCCACTCCCACCACACCAGTGTACTCCGCATCCCACACCATGTTCTCATCTCTCTCATCTCATCTCATCTAAAAAGTAAGTAGACTGCCATCCTACATCAAGCCATTAGAATAAAATAGCAAAGAACCTCAGCAGTGGATGTGACACTTGAAGTCATTTGATCCAATCTCTTAATCTATGATAGTCCCCAAAATGATCTAACCTAAACCCAAACAACCATTTTTTTTTTCTGCTTTGACATTTTGAGCTTTATTGCTAGGCAAATTATCTTCAGAGTAAAGAAAAAAAAAAAAAAGGACTTGGAGCCTCAGGTTCAAGAATTGCTGGTCCACTCTGATTACAAAAGGGATAAAAAAGGAGTAGGGACATAGAGATAGCAATAAGTACACCCAGACCTTGGATTCTAATAACATTCTCCCATAGAAGGAACCAGGGCTCCCTGGAAAAATAGCTGATTTTTAGGTCAGGAAACACTCAACGTGTGCCTAGAGTGTCCTACAGTGCCAGACAGTGAGGAAGTGCTCAAAAACCCCACAAGGATTGAGTACATCAAGGGGCCCCAGGAACCAATAGCCAAAGATTCCCCAGTAGCCAAAGCTGGAACAATTTAAGCAACTAACTAAAGTACTATAGTATTAGAACCCAGATTAATAGTAAATATATATGAGTCCAGACTGATATAAATAAATAAGTAGAAGAATAATAGACAAATCTCCCAGTTAGAATTCCCAGTAATATATGTCAATATTCTACCGTCAAAGAAGTGGAGTATAACTGCCCACTATTTAATATGGCCTGTGCGGAGCAATTTATTTTCAATAGTACAGTATGGTGCCGCAGCCCCGCTGCAGCAAAATAACCGGGGGGTGACGAACAACTTGTGTAGATTGATACAGCAGGAGTAGGAGCCGTTTATTGTAGGACAACAGAGGTATTTATACATTCCACACAGCTTATCTTAATTAACATAAAATAGATACATCAGTCAACCAATAAGAAATCTCCACACTTAATGGCTCGCTGGTGTTACTTCACAAACCACTCCCTCTGGCATTTTGCCAGGCGCCATCCAGACTTGTTTACAGACTCTAACATTTCTCTGGCAAAATGCCAGGAGCCATCCTGTCTTGTTTACAGACTCTAACATTAACAGTATGGAAAGGGGAAAATGAGAGTAACTTCACAGTAGAGAAATCTGATATAAGCCACTTCAGCCAGGTGACAAAGACTATCACCAACACAGATGTCATGTTGATCTATGCACCCTTGATGAGATGCAGTGAAAATCATGCTTTACTTGTGTAGTTTTCCTCCCCAAGTCCCAGTCTCATCATGAGAAATGGGTTAGACCAATTGAGGGACAGTGTGCAAAATACCTTTCTAGTCCCCTTTAATCTGTCAAAATGTCCAGGCACCTTGGTACATGCCTGTAATCCCAGTGATTCAAGAGGCTGAGGCAGGAGTATTGCAAGTTCTAGGCCAGCCTCAGCGACTTAGTGCAAGTCTCAAAATAAAAAATAAAAACGGCTGGGGATGTGGCTCAGTGGTGGAGCACCCTGGGATCAATCTCTGATGCCAAAAAAAAAAAATAATAATAAATAAATAAATAAAAATCTAGGAGGGTTAGTGGAGAGTTTGGGAGGATATATATGGGAAGTGGGGTGGGAAAAAAAGCAAGAAATGGGATACCAGGCCATCAGGGAGGAACCTGAACCTAGTTAGAAATTGCAGAGTTCCCAGTTCCAGAAGGTCTGAGTTTGCCTGGGATCCTTCTACAAGTGGTTCTTGGGTTTCTTCCTCCTTCATCCCCAAAGCCCAGCCTACTTAGACCTGTTGGTTTCAGTCTGAAAAGGACACTGAAACCACATGAATGGGCTGCCTCCAGCATTTAAGTACAGACAGAGTAACGGGGGCCTGAGAAGGTCTTAAGAAGAAGCAGAAATAAACTGATGTCCCTTCCTTCCTTACTTCTTTCTTCTCTTCTCTTGGGAAAAGATAAGATAAAATAACTTTCCTTGACCTTCATAGATATGTGAATTATTCAGATTTCAATCACATAAACAAGCCACTGCAAGTATTTGAAACAGGAAATGGATTATATGAGTGACTGAAGAGAAAATGCAGTAGAGAGCAGCAAAAGCAGGAAACTCCTGTTCTCCCATCTGCTAACCTGCAAGGTCAAGAGCTGAGGCTGTGTTACCAGATCCAGGGAGTAGAGTTGGTTCATAGGAGCCAGAACCACTGCTGGAAGTTCAGAGGAGCCAGGACTCCTAGTGTAGCTGCCTGAGGCACAGAAGGAGTGAGAGGAAGAAGTGGTTTCTTCCTTTCTCTTGACCACCCAGATGCCAGGGGAGTGCAGCCTACAGGGTGTCTGCCCTCCTGTAACCCCGGCCATACAGGAAAAAGGAGGAGAAAATCTAGGGCAATCAGGTCTACACTCTAAGCTACAGTGTTAGCACTATCTGTAGTTTGATGTAAAATTAGGTCTGGGTAAAACCAGTCAGATTGACAAGGTCTTTTCATTTGGAATTTTCAAAACCCTTAAGCACCTCTGTGGTGAAAAGGAATGCTCTAGTTATAAAATGATAACTAGAAGGTTGAAATAGAGCTGTTTATAGGAGATCTCAAAGAAGGTCAGTCACATAGCTGAGCAAAGGACTAGAATCTCTTTTATTTGCTTCCCTATTTTCTGTTGTTTCACTTTCTCTCCATTTTAATTCCACACAGGGTTATGGGCAGAGTTGAAATTGAAACTGGGTGCTTAGTACCTTGTCCAGTGAAAAACTGTTCTGCTAAACTTAGCTTTGGAAGAGAATAATGTGCTTGTTTCCTATAAAGCCAGAATTTGCTATGAACAAAGGAACAGGCCCATACATAAGAACAAAGACAACAAATTTTTTAAAAATACAAACAGAGGAGCTAACATTTTATTGTTTCTGCTAATGTTCAGTCACTTTGGAGGCAGACAGCCAAGATTCAAATGCAAACATGCCACAAATAAGCAGATAGAAAAATGAAGCAGACATTTAGCAATTTTTGAAAATATCTTGTCTTTTGAAGAGCCCTATGATATTTTAAAGGTTTTCGTTTGTTTGGCTATTTTTTCTTTCTTTCTTTTTCTTTTTTCTTTTCTTTCTTTCTTTTTTTTTGGGGGGGGGGTTGTTTTTGTTGTTAAGGGTATTTCTATTACAAAAATGCCTTTGAAATTGGATGGATCCTAAGGAAAAATATAACCTCTTCTCCTGCCTTGGGTTACTGGGTCAACGGGATTCTGACTATCTCAATGATACTCTGAGAATCTAGGAAAAGCTTAGAAGCTCCTTTAGCTTGGGTTGAAATGGCAGGCCTCTTGCCACCTTAATTTTTTATGTGGATCCTTCTCTGCTCTCCTTGGAAACCAAGGGAACAGAACAAATCTGATTTGTCCAAGAACACTGAGACACTGTAATTCTGTGGCACAATTTTGAAAGGATATTATATTCCTAAGGAATGACACTAGGGGAAAAGGAGTAATAGTGATGGTGATAAGAACAAAAATTCTGGGAATACCAGGAGCATGCTTCCAAGTTCTCTTCCTGAGATAATGCATATCTAAAATTCATATCTATAATGCATATCTATAATACAGAGATGCAATACAATTTCAATCAAAATCCCAGCAAATAATTTTGTGGATATCAGAAAACTAGTTCTAAAGTTTATAAAGAGTGGCCAAAGTTCCAGAATAAGCAATATAATCTGGAAGGAGAACAAAATTGGATGCCTGATACTGTCTGACTTTAAGACTTACTCTAAAACAATCAGGAAATCAAGATAGTATAGTATTGGTGAAAGAATAAACTAATAGATCAGTGGAACAGAATAGACAACCCAGGAATAGATCCACTTAAATATAGTCAAACAATCATTGACAAAGGAACAAAGACAACAAATACAATGGAACAACTGGATACACACCTGCCCCCCCCCCCCAAAAAAAAAAAAAGAATTTAGATACACACCTTACACTCTTCACTAAAATTAAACTCAAAATGGATCACAGACCTAAATGTAAAATACAAAACTTTGAAACTCCTAGAAGATAACAGGAGAAAATCAAGATGATCTTGAGTTTCATGATGAAATGTTAGTTTCGACACCAAAAGCACAATCCATGAAAGAAAAAATTGATAAGCTTAACTACATTAAAAATTTCAGCCTGGCATAGTGGCAGGCTAAGGCAGGAGGATCACAGTGCTGGGAAAGCCTGGGTAACAGGGAGAGATCCTCTCTCAAAATAAGAAATAAAAAGGGCTGGGATGTAATTCAGTTGTAAAGAGTACCAATCCCTAGTATCATAAAAAAAACAAATAAATAAATGAAATGAAAAATTTCTGGGACTGGGTTCAGTCCCCAGTACTGAGAAAAAGAAAAAGAAAAAGAAAAAAACAAATCCTGGGACTAGGATTACATCTCAATAGTAGAGAACATGGTTAGCAAGAGCCAGGCCCTGGGTTTAATCTCTAGCACCAAAAGAGAAAAAAAATCTGTTCTATGAAAGATACTATCAAGAGAATGAGAAAATATTTTCAAAAGATATCTAAGCAAGTACTATTATCCAAAACATAAACAACTCATAAGAGTCAACTTTAAGAAAATGAACAACCCAATTCAAATGAACCCTTAACAGACACCTCACCAATGAAGACAGACAGATGGCAAATAACCATATGAAAAGATGCTCCACATAATATTGCAAACTAAAATGACAATGAGCTACCACTACACACCTAATTAGAATAGCCAAAATCCAGAACACTGATAACACCAAATGCTGATGAGGATATGGAGCAACAGGGACTCCCAATCATTGCTCATGAGAATGCAAATAATAGTACAGCTACTCTGGAAGACAGTTTGGCAGTTTTACAAAAGCTTTTTACATAAACCTAAATTATGATTCAGAAATCATGCTCCTTGGTATTTGCCCAAAGAAGTTAAACACGTATCATCCCCACAAAATCCGGCAAATAGATGGTTTATAACAGCTCTATTCCTAATTGCCAAAACCTGGGGTCTACCATGATGTCCTCTGGCAGGTGAATGGATAAAGAAATCGTGGTACATCCAGACAATAGAATATTATTCAGTGCTAAAAAAGAAATGCTCTATGAAAAGACAAGGAAGAAACTTAAATGTATATTACTAAGTGAAAGAAGTCAATCTGGAAAAGTTTATATGTAAGATTCTGAGTATGTTATATTCTGGAAAAGATAAAATAATGGAAACAGTAAAAAAGATTAATAGTTGCCAGGGGCCGGGAAGAAGAGAGGATCAGGCAAAGCATGAGAATTTATAGGGCAGTGAAAATACTCCGTATGATACTATAACGGTAGATACATATGATAATATATATATCATCATATATAATATAAAACCTCTAGAATGTATATCAAGAGTAAACCCTAAAGGTTGGGAGTGTATCTCCTTAATAGAGTGCTTGCCTAGCATACATGAGCCCTGGGTTCAATCATCAGTCCTGGAAGACAATTAAAAAAATAAAAGTAAACCCTAATGTAAACTATGGACTTTGGGTAATAATGATGTATGCTCAATTGTAGCAAATCTACCATTTGGGGCTGGGGGGATGTTGATAATAGGGGAAAATAAATATATATGGAGGCAAGAGATGTATGGGAAATCTCTATAACTTCTCTTAATTATTCCATGAGCCCAAAATTGTCCTAAAAAATTGAATCTTAATTTAATTTTATTTATTTATATGGTGCTGGGGATTGAACCCATGGCATTATGCATGCAAGGCAAGCACTCTACCAACTGAGCTATATCCCTAGCCCTGAGTCTTAATTTTAAAACAGTGAAATTAAACAACAATGTTGTAACTCCAAACCACCTGGTTGACTACTCCAAATTAAGTTTTCTCAAAGAACTGTAATCAGAAAAAAAAATGATGATAATATAATAAGGAGGTATGAAATCAGCTATATTCCTGCCTCTACAATTTTTTTTCAGTTTAATTCCAGAATCTCTAAACACCAAGGCAAGTTCTACAGTACTTTAACTCCATAAATGGAAGAAGCAATTCTGTTGAGAGCAAGAATTCATTCAAATTAAATTACAGTATATAGATTTCCATCTTATTATGTACATACATGGATTCATTTTATTTCATCTAGCTAAGAGTAATTTTGTTCATCAATGTCATTATTTCTGTTTTTATTTATCTATTTATATTTGGTACAAGGGATTAAACCCAGGGGTTCTTAACCACTGAGCCACATCCCCAATTCTTTTTACATTTTATTTTGAGACAGGGTCTCACTAAATTGCTTAGGGCTTCGCTAGATTGCCGAGGCTGACCTTGAACTTGTGATCCTCCTGCCTCAGCCTCCAGAATCTCTGGGATAACAGGCCTGTGCCACCACACCTATCTATATCTGTTTTTGTAAAGTTCATCCAACTAAAAATCAATCACTTTAACAAAAAAAGTTTTCTTGAATTAAAAGTAAAACTGCCTTTGAACTGCAAATAAAAGCTTCACTAATAAAATCCTTTGAAATTATATAAAAATCACCACTGCTTCATTTATCTTTTATTTTCCCTGGGGAACTTCCTAAAATGAATAATGGCCTCATTTGCATTTGCAAACAGGAAATTCTGCAAGCTATACCAAGAGCAAAGCTTAGTTATTAGGTCAGTTGCTTAAAAATAGTTTAAAACATGCATTACTTCAGCATTACAATATTGGCTAAAAGGGCTTTTAATATTGCAAGACAGGATGTGAGATGCTTAGCTGATCTAAATGCCAGTCTATGGATTTGAAAGACTAAAGATCACATCACTAGAAGGTTGACAGAAGTGACACTTTGCAAAGTGCCAATGATTTATGCCAATGTCTTTCTTGATGATACTGTCATAGACAGCACTGTCATTAAAAAGTCCCTGCTGACTTCCTTCTACATTTATGGTGCACAAATTATAGGTGAGCCCAAAGATTGAATCCTTCCTGCCTTTTAGATTTCAATGATCATGTTATTTCTCTTCTAGGTTAGTTGTTGCATGTACCTTCCTTCTTTCTATCTACTTATTATTTTTCTTACAAATATAG
The DNA here is from genome assembly GCF_021218885.2 of Marmota monax. Taxonomy (NCBI): domain Eukaryota; kingdom Metazoa; phylum Chordata; class Mammalia; order Rodentia; family Sciuridae; genus Marmota; species Marmota monax. The sequence goes on from NW_026693122.1 coordinate 36,271, forward strand.
CATGAGAAGGTAAGGAAAACAATTCATTCTGCTAAAAAAAAATGTGAAAGTCATGAAAATATTCCCAGCAAATTCCCACAACCATAAACCAAAAGGGATATTTTTCAAGACTCAAAAGTCTTTTGCAATCTGCTCTTACTATGGGAAAAAACACCAAACACAGTTCTTAAAGAGCATATTTGAAAGCAAAGCTCTGGAGTAAACTGTCAGATTTACTATAGGCCAACTTTCCATCACTGCATGGTCACTTAACCATTTCCAAAACAACTCTTAAGACAGCAAAGAGATGAGATGATTCTCTGAAGTGTTTAATTTTTTTTCTGCTAAACGTCTGCCTCAATATGAAAATATTTATTATGCTTTTGTTCTTAGAAATACTGTGAAAACAATTTTTAGATGATTTTGTTCCAAAATTCTGTTTACAGAGGCCAATCATTTTATCTTTACTTGGAAAATATACTCCAACTTTAATGAATTATCCTCAATTTAGTAAATGAAGTGAGATTAAAGGAACTGGCTGCTATTTCTTTTTTAACAAGAATGGTAGGCCTACCACATTTTTCTGGAACATGAAAATTTTCTCAGACAAGTCCAGAAATGTTTCTACATGTTAAATTTGTTTGAAATGACTATTTTTCATCTCTTCATTGTTTTACCTAACAGGAAAATAAATGACTGAAAATACAGTATGAAAAGAGACTCCACAAGATGCAATTGCAACTCTATTACAGTAGACCCTCCACGTCCACAGTTTCTCTATCCATGTATTCAACCAACTGAAAATTGAAAGTATTCAGGAAAAAATATGCTGAATGTAAACACACTTTTTTATTACCATTGTTCCCTAAACAATACAGTGTAACACCTATTTACACAGCATTTGCATTGTATTTGGTATTATAAGTCATCTATAGATGACTTAAAGTATAAAGGAGTGTATATGTCCATTATATGCAAATACTATGCCATTTTATTCAAGAGACTTGGACATCCTCAGATTTTGGGATCTATAGGGGCCTTAAAATCTATTCCCCTTGGATACCAAGGGATGATTATATTTAGAGTTTATAGTGTTGGTAGTGTTCTTTCCTTACTATTCTACCAATAAAAGAGTTCAAACGATACTTTAAAGGCCAAATTTTTCTAAATGAAAACCATCAAATATGAAATTTATGTTGAAAACTGAAATTTGTAAAACAAGAGCTACTTTAATTTTTCTTTAACAAGAAAAGATGAACTAGCTCAATATAAGATAACTATATAAGAGCATTAAATTGAGATTAACTATTTAGAAAACCCACAGTGAACTAAAAATATGTCCCACTGGGCAAAGTGGCACATGCTTGTGATTTCAGTGACTCGGGAGGCTGAGGCAGGAGGATTGCAAGTTTGAAGCCTGGCTTGACAATTTAGCGAGACCTTGCCTCAAAATAAAAAATAAATAAAAAGAGCTGGGGATGTAATTCCTGGGTTTAATCCCTAGTATCACAAAATTGTTTAACTAATTAATTATAATTGATAAATGTATAAATAATTATATATAACTATATAGACAAATAATTATATATGCATATAAAATAAATAATCATATATAAATAAATTTTATATATATATATATATATATATATATATATATATATATGCCTTTCCTTCTGTTTACTGATGACAACAGAGGCTAACAGCAAGGAGGCAAAGAAAATGTAGCTTCAGTCAAACAGACTGGGATAAAGGATAGCTCCAGCCCCCATGGACACCAGTACCCAGGGAAAAACTGGTTGACTAGAGTCTATATACATCACAGAGAGCAGATAGACTAGCATGTCATACAGGTGATGGGAGTAAGTACAAATGTTAAATGGTCACCCCAAAACAAGTTTTATTAAACTGTTTAAGTGTTAAGTGCACAAACAGTACATTAACACACCCTCCTTATTAGAAAAAAAATGAGTTAAGTATAACAGATAAAGTTCACTTCAACCCTTTGCACATTCTAAACCTTTAAAAATCCATTTCCTTATTAGAAATGACCAAAATGTTACTCAACATAGGAAGATGGCTGAATGGACTGTGGTACATACATACTACAATTTTAGAATGACTGATTTTTTAAGCACAGAAAGTTGTCTGAGATATACTGCTGAGTAAAAAACAAATTAAAGAATGATATATACCCTATGATATCATTTATGATAACTGTCTTATTTATATAAAACACCTACTCATGGTCCAGGTGTGACAGCACATGCGTATAATACCAGCACCTTGGGAAACTGAGATAGGAGAATTGCAAGTTCAAGACTAACCTCAGCAACTTATTGAGGCTCTATCTCTAAATAAAAAATAAAAGGGGATGAGAATGTAGCTCAGTGGTAAAGCACCATGAGGTTTAATCCCCAGTACCAAAAAAGAGGGAGAAGAGGAGGAAGAGGAAGGTGGTGATAAAGAGTCTGCTATAATTCTTGCAATTTATTTCAAAAGGTCTAGAATAATGTGAGATTCAGTATAAATGTTTACTCAACTTTTTTTAATAAGAGAAGAAGGTCTGGGGATGATGCTTAGAGGTAGAGTGCTTGCCTAGCATGTGAAGTCTTGGGTTCAATATTAAGAACTGAAAGAGAGAGAAGAGAAAGAAGAGGAGAGAGGAGGGGAAGGAGAGGATAGGGAAGACATGACATTTTTGTTTTACAGCCTACAAATTTTTCATGACTACAGAAAGGTTGCTAGTCTATTTCCCTCCCACTGGTAATTAATAACCTCTAGTTATTAATTACTAATAGTCAGTAAAAACTTTTGATGTATTTACTTAGTTTGTTCTCTGTATGGTCTGGGAGAAAATAGCTGATTGGTGAATCACAGATTAGTAATTCCTATCTCCTTGTAAATATTCGTCTATGGTCTAAAGGAAAATGTATCCTTTACTTTATCTAAATTAAGGTGTAATTTCACTATATCTGTCAAATGGCACCTGATGTAATAGAGAATGTGAATAAAGTCACAAAGGGAGGGATTTTTGTTTGAAAAAATAATCTTGCCCCTTTTTAAAACTCCCAGCTTGTTCTTTGTTACTGTAACAATCCATACTTATAATTATTCCTCTAACCTAGAGGAAGACATGAGAATGTTGTGTTTTGTATCTAAGGTCTATAAAGCCTACAATTAATAAGAGTTGTAATAATTGCAGAAAATCTGAAAACATGAAATAGAATGTTTTATTTGTAGTCCAAAAGAATCATTCAGGTTATATTGTTTAAGTGACCAAATTTTAGTTCTATTATAAATGGATCATCTATGAAGAAATCTTTAAAAATAATCTTTGAGTTTACATTTTCACTGCCTTTTACATTGTATAATTTCATACAGAATAATATCAGATCTTCTTAGCTATAATCTGGTCTCAATCTAACTTCCCAATTGCATCTCCAACCATTCTCCCAAACATACCACATGCCCCTATCAAACTACATCTTTCACATTTTGGGCACTTTGTGCCCCCAAATTGCCTTAACATATAACACATGTTATTCTTTCTGCCAAAAAGGCTTTCTTACTGTTTTTTTGTTTCAGAGTCCCATGGCCCCCAAGACCTGCCCTGGATGACACAGTGAAACCTTCCCTGTGTCTACCAAGCTAGTAAGAGTGACCTCATGCTTTGCATTTCTGTCCTCAAAAGGATTTATGTTAGGTTACTGTGTCCATCTTTCTATTAGATTCTAAGGAGTTTTGTTGGTTTGTTGCTGGGGATTAAATCCAGGGCCTCACACATGCTAAGCACATGTTCTACCACTGAGCTACACTCCCTATCTAATTCTGAGTTTCTTGATGGCAAGAACTGTGTTTTCTTTATATTTGAATTTCCAGAAGCTAATTATAGCACCTGCCTCAAGTAAGTGATCATTAAATGTTTATGTAATCAAAGAACTTTTTTTATGGTTTCTTTTTGCCACCCAAAATGGGACCCCATGTAACTGTCCTAGATTGCTCACGTCTACACAGGAAACATAAGCCAGTTTATGGCTACAGACAGAAAGTGAAGAAAGACTCTGTAAGCTGTCTTGGCCAGTGAACAGGAAGCCCACAAAAATAATTATTTCTTTGAAAATGCAACATTTCTACACACACAAAGGGTCTCAGTTAGTTGATAGCATTAAAGACGGAAGTTCTTTATTCCAGATTACATAATTGCATGGAAAGAAAAATGACCTTAGAATATTAATCTTAGAAAATGTAAATTTTCTTTTTTTAAAATGGAAATAATGGAGAAAACTAAACCAAGGAAAGGAGCCAAGAAAAAGAATTTCAAGTTATCTGGGAATTAAACAAGCTTTTTCTTTTCAGACTGCCTAAGGGAAAAAAAGCAATAGAAATAGAAGAAACAGTCTCTCTCTCTCTTTTTTTTTTTTGTCCTACACAGTCCACTCTTAATAAGAATGTAAACAGTCTTCTACCCTGCTCCAGTTGAACCTTTCAGTAGCCCAAGTGCAAATACCCAGCTGAATATTCACTGCCTGCTTCATTCCTGATTATTACCTTTGGCCTCTGATGTCTTTGTTTACTACAAATTGTGCTCTAAGATCTTCAGAAACATCTGGGGATTCTACTCTCATCACTTAACAGGTGTTTAAAAAGCATCTCTGGAAAAAAGCACTCATGAATTCATAGAAAGGAGGTTAGTGGAAGGTCATGAACTAGCTGACTTAGCAAAACACTAATGAAGCTTCAGCCTCTAGCAATGTGTTTACATGGTGATATGTTTTTGTGAAATTTGAAAAGTAAGACCTTTACCCTCCATCAAGAAGACCCTTGTCTATTTCCACTTGGACTTTCCTTCCATCACACTTTCTCTCACGTGGAGGAGTGCTGGAGCACATTCTGAGATTCCCAAGGGAGGGTAAGTGGGTAATATGATTAGTTTGAGTTTAGTGAAGTATTTATGTGGTCTGCTGTCACTCCTTTGTCTAAGTAAGTTATTAACAGCTGTTATTAACATAAGAATGACTTTAAGGACTCCATCTTGCACACCTTGTGCTAACTAGCTCAGCATCATGAAACTAAGGTACAAGGCTAGGGTCTGTTTTTCTATATGTTTGGATAGTAGATCGTATGATAGAGGGTGCCACTCATCCTCAGTCACAAGATGCCCTCTGTGCCTTTGCTTTTGTTATTCCTCCACCTAGCCTAAACTTCTCATTTCCTCCAGTGAAAATTCTACACATTCTTCAAGATCTGATCAAATGCTATCTCCTTAGTGAAGCCTTCCCAAGTATTCAGTACATCTCTCCATCTGTTTTCCATTCTGTTCTTTTCATCTGAGTCACTATTTGAAAACAAACACACACTCCATTTATAAACATAACTATCTATTCTACTAGATTGTAAACTCTTTAAGGGCCAGAAAACGTCTTACTTAATTTGTAGTCCCCCACAACATCAAACATGATGTCCAATCATGGTGCTAAGAAAATGTTGGTGTAAACTTAATTTTCTAAATTGGTCCACACTTTTGCTGACTGAAGTTAGACATATTTATTTGTCTCCTCTACTGTTTCTGATATTCCTACAGGACTCCCCGCCAAAGAAAGAAATTTATGTGTACACACACACACACACACACACAATATCACTGATATGTAAACAATTAAAAATCTAGTAATCTAAGTCCTAGTGGCTTCACAAAATGAAGTTCTAGGTAGTAAGTTAATTTTTGTAAGACTAACGGCTTAAAAGAAGACAGAGAAGACCATTGAAGGTCACAATTTGCATATTGATCTAACTGTATGCTTTTTTTCTCACAAACACATAACTAACTTTGTTTTTATTGAATTTTGGTTCTAAACCAATTTTATTAGTCATAGTTTCACTGATAATTTTGGTGAAGTGTAAGAGACAGATGTTAGCTAAGAAGATAGCATGTATACTTAGATAACAGATTTAATACATACTGAATGTATTGCTTTGTAGGCATCGGATTTGATCAATAGCTTTGTTCCATCCTTACTTCTTGAGTAATGAAGTATTTCACAGTTAAGACTAAATTTATTCTAAAGGTTACTATACAGAGGATATACACAAATAAACCATAATTAGAAGCATCATCAAGCCCTCATGTGGATAACTAATTGTAGTAATACAATCTTCTCCAAGTACTGGAAATTTAAAACATGTCTTTCCTATAATCAGAAACAGCGGTAAAAAATGCATTGATTTGGGAATCCCAAGACTTAAGCTGAATTCTGGCTGTGCCATTTATTGCTGCAAGAGTTTAAGCAAGGTGTAACTCTGAACCTCTAATTTCACATATGTGAAATGGAATAATGACATCCAATATTAATATCTCTTCTGTTTACTTTGTAGGTCCATTAAGGGATCAATGGAATTCATTCATTGATTCATTAGTATTTAATTAATGCCTATTAGCTTCTATGGCAGGTAATAGAAATTAGATCTGCAAATTTCAAAACCCTTTAGAGGGCTGGGGTTGTGGCTCAGTGGTAGAGTGCTTGCCTAGCCTGGACAAGGCACTGGATTCCATCCTCAGCTCCACATAAATGTAAAATAAGGATATTGTGCCCACCTAAAACTAAAAAATAAATATATTTTTAAAAACCTATAGAAATAAGGGAGATTATTTAATTTGAGGAAATGTTTCTTGCGGAATACTTAATATTGGAGTAAGAAACGAAGTGAGATGAAATCTCGG